>NC_089844.1:196939436-197061936 GCF_035609145.1 Eleutherodactylus coqui
CGATCTCTGTAGTGAGGGATATTGTAGGTATTATAGGTACTATACCTTCTATGGAAGTTTAGATTTTGGCTATGTGGTGAGTAGTCACAAGGGGGTAAGTGTCTCCAATCTATTGACATTAGTGGAGGTGGCGAATCATAGTGTCTAATAGGAGGGTGAGGCGCATATGGATTTGGGAAGTTAAATCTGTTTTCCCAAGTGGTACCTTGATGGTATTGGTACCTCTTGGGATAAAGGTTTTGTTTATGGTGAAAATAGGGTTTAGGTAATCTATACTTGTTCCTCCTATAAGGGGGTGGTGGGCGATGTTTATTGCCCTCTTTATGATTAGTTGATAGATGTTGGTCAATAGTAGGGTTTTTTTGAATATTATTGTCCACAATAATTTCTTTCTTATTCCCTTTATATTCCCACATAAAATATTTTTTTCTCATTTTTGTCTTTCAAATCTCTGTACAATTTCTTAATTTTACGGCCAGACAAAATTTTAAATGAGTGGTCAATAGATTCATCAACCCATTCTACAAGATCATTATTACCTTTAGATCCCAAATATAAAATATAAAACTTGATGACGCAGCGGACTCTCAATATTCAAAGGAGTGGTCATGTGATAAGATGACAACTCACAAAAAAACATATAGCATATCGTATAACTGCACAGCTAGTCCGCAGCAAGATATTAAAGGCAGTCAATAATGGAGCACAACGTGCTCCACGCCCCAAATCGACGTCACTATACCATGTGACTGATTCTGGGCACCCTTTGCGTGCCCGAGGCGTTATTTCGCGGCGTGCTCATAGACATGACGTCATCACGTCCTTACGTGATAGCGTCATTACGCTTTTACGTGACCACGTCATCACGTTCTCACATGACTGAACGGCCTATACGTCCCTATGTGATTACCTTTCTAACACATCCAGAGCCTGCCGCGTCATCACATGGCGCGATATGACGCGATATGACGTCATCACATGGCGCGATTATTTTCACCATAAACAAAACCTTTATCCCAAGAGGTACCAATACCATCAAGGTACCACTTGGGAAAACAGATTTAACTTCCCAAATCCATATGCGCCTCACCCTCCTATTAGACACTATGATTCGCCACCTCCACTAATGTCAATAGATTGGAGACACTTACCCCCTTGTGACTACTCACCACATAGCCAAAATCTAAACTTCCATAGAAGGTATAGTACCTATAATACCTACAATATCCCTCACTACAGAGATCGACCGAACAATCGACACCTGTATAAAATAAGTCATCGAAAACAGATGACAGGTAGAGAAAATAAGATCAACTCTAAACAACTTCAGAACAAGATAAACAACAAAGCTCTTCCACAAACAATTCCAACTGTGGATAAGATTGATAATGCACAAAGAGGAGATAGTGCATCTATAGATATAGTTGATAAAATACAGAGTGAGGTTTCTTCACCTTTAGATACTCAATCCAACCCAATTAATATCAGTCTAGATGTTTTGGCAGTTTCTCAAACACAAAATACCCCTAATGGTACATCTTTCAACATTCCCCCTGTCTTAGCCAACATTTCAGGGAGCCCTACAGATTTGATCAGATGTTTAAAAATCCAAGAAACTGATATAATAGAAAATTCAAAAAAATTAACTGAAGGGAGTATTCCAATATCTAATACTACATCTAAGTCTTTTTTAGAGGAGAAGACCTCCCGGTCCCCCTTAGCCGAGAGACTCACCTTAAACATAAGGGTCACTCGAAGCTCTGTTGTAACCAACACCAAAGGGAGAACACTACCATCCAAAACACCCATGATAAATGGGTTAAACACTCAAAAAATCACCAAGTATTATCAATCTCCAAGCAGACAACTCCCCCCAAACCCCATAGAGTCAGAAGAAGAGGTAAACGGGGTGGCCGTAAAAATAGGAAAATTCTCCAAACAAACAACAACAAAAATGATGCACAAATTACAGTCTCCAACGACCAAGCATTGAAAATGGGTGTCTTTAATTTGTCTAAACATACACTTACACATGGTGAACTAGATGTTCTCTCCAAAGGTCTGTCATATAGTCCATCTAATCGTCCTGTTCTATTTGAACTCTTTCTAGACTTGAATTCGTTTGTACGAAAACTCACGTTAAAAAGACATTTCTCCTTAAATAAAGATAATTATAGTCATCAGATCACCAATTTGGATAATTTGATAGAGATTCAACCTTTATATACTGATTTAAAACCACCCAGTAAATGTTATCCTATTGAATCAAAAGGACCTAACATCACAATGTTCTACAATGAGGTACTAACAGGGTTCAAGCAATTGATTGACAGCTCGGGTATCAGCCCTGTCAAGAAAAAGAGTAATTTGACAACCATTCAACTTAAACTGATTAAGAAATTGGCAAACGAAAAAGAGATAGTTATAAGGCAAGCCGACAAGGGGGGGGGGGGGTCCTCATGGATAAATCCTACTACCTTGAAGAGGCCACCCGGATTCTCAATAACAACGAGAATTATAAACCTCTACAGAGTGACCCCTCTGTCGATCTACAAAATAAATTGTCTACACTAATTAATAAAGCTTATGAGGATAAATGTATTTCTAAAAACGAAAAAGTATATTTACTCCCCAAATATCCAGAAACAGCTTACTTCTATTTTTTGCCAAAAATACATAAATCTATAACTCAACCACCAGGCAGACCAATTATAGCTGGGATCAATTCTCTCACAAGCAATTTGTCACACTACATAGATTACAATTACAAAGGCTGGTAACACAATTGCCAGCCTATCTTAAAGATACAGCACATATCTTACAACTCTTAGAGAATATAACATGGAAAAATTCATACATTTGGGTTACTTTAGATGTTAGCGCCTGATATTCCAACATACCTCACTCTCAAGGCCTTCAGGCGGTTAAATATTTTTTGGACAAAGATAATCTAATCCCCACGCGACAAAAAAAATTTATCCTAGACAGTATCCATTTTATCCTGTATAATAATTACTTTAAGTTCAATAGTCAGTTCTATATACAAACAAAAGGAACCGCTATGGGGACAAAATGCGCCCCATGTTACGCAAATTTGTACATGGGGGCCTTTGAAGAACATCTGTTGGATCCCCACATCCAATTCTATAAAAGATATATCAATGATGTCATCCTTATATGGGATGCGACCATTGAAGAAGTTATCAATTTTATCTGTCAACTTAATCGCAATTCATGGAATCTTGAATTTACAGGCTCTTATAGCCAAACACAAATTTATTTTTTGGATCTCGATATATATATTGAGAAAGATACCATCCAAACAAAAACTCACTTCAAAACAGTCGACGCTAATTCTTTTTTTCGATTTCCACAGCAACCACGCAAAACAGTGGAAACTTAACGTTCCGTTTGGTCAATTTAAACGGATCAGACGGAACTGTTCCTCCCTTGATGAATACAATAAACAGTCGGATATTTTATCACAACGATTCAGGGATAAACACTATCCAGAGACATTGATCTCAAATTCTAGACATAAGGCCCAACAAGGAGATAGAGGCATCAATCCATCTAATACTAAGAGATATAACCCTAAAGATATCATTTCCCCACATAAATACGACTGTAACTTTATAACTCGTTATAACTCGCTCCATAAAGAATTAAAGGATATCATTAAACAACATTGGCATATTCTAAAATGAGATCCCCTATTGTCATCAGAGCTATCCCTTCAACCTCAAATATTATTTAGTAAGAGCCGCACTTTAGGCAACATTTTAGCCCCCTCTCGTCTGAAACAATTTAATCCAACTAGAACAATTAAACAAACTTGTTCCTTACTACCTTTGGGCACTTATAAATGCGGTAAACAAAACTGCAAATGCTGCCCTATAATCTGCCACAAAAGAAAAGAGGCTGAATCCATCAATGGCGGTCCCCCCTTTCCAATGAAACAACATCTGGATTGTGGATCAGAACATATCATCTACCGCATTGAATGTCCCTGTTCATTGAGGTACATAGGTCGTACAATTAATTCTTTACGGAGTCGAGCAAATCAGCACAGGTTTAACATCACGAACAACTACCTGAAACATAGTGTATCAAAACATGTTTCTATTTTTCATAATTCGAATCCATCTTTATTAAAAATTACGCCAATAGAACAAATTCCCGCCGGCAATTTTTCAATATTAAAAGCAAAAGAAATGTTCCACATATTCCATTTCAATCCTCTAACCCCGTAATGGGTTAAATGAGACATTAGAAAAAATTTAAATTTTATACATATTTTATTTTATATACTTTTATAATGTTTTTTATATTATACTTCATTGCACACATTCATATGTTTTTATTATATATCTTGCAGTCACACATTAGTGTATAGACATGTGACTGCCGTACTATAACAAAATGGCCCCCTGTCAAATCCATTTAAGGATAGCCTACAGTCTGATTTTATAATGCCCCCCTTTAGGATGTGCTCCATTATTGACTGCCTATAATATCTTGCCGCGGACTAGCTGCGCAGTTATACGATATGTTATATGTTTTCTTGTGAGTTGTCATCTTATCACATGACCACTCCTTTGAATATTGAGAGTCCGCCGCGTCATCACGCAACGTGCTCCACGCCCCAAATCGACGTCACTATACCATGTGACTGATTCTGGGCACCCTTTGCGTGCCCGAGGCGTTATTTCGCGGCGTGCTCATAGACATAACGTCATCACGTCCTTACGTGACCACGTCATCACGTTCTCACGTGACTGAACGGCCTATACGTCCCTATGTGATTACCTTCCTAACACATCCAGAGCCTGCCGCGTCATCACATGGCGCGATATGACGCACATACCTGCTACCGGGAAGTTACTTCTCACACATCATATGGGGAGGTAACTACTTATTTTATTGTTATAAATACTGTCTGTTTTTTATCATATATTGTACTTGATGAATGCCAAATTATATGGCCGAAACGCGTCTATTAATAAATCGTGGAACCTTTCACCATTGCCGACGGTAATTTGATATACTAACTGGGATTTGGGGGCGTCTGGGCACGGACGCCTCCGTGAAGTATGTCATCTGCTATATTACTCATTACATCCCTTATCAGTCTGTACCCTCATCTTTGAGCGCTGAGAATTTCTTCTATATATATTTACTCCACCATCTATATGTTTGGAGCTCTCTCAAGCCGCTCTGCAGTACTTCCATTGCCTGCATGAATTTGGGTACACTTCTCTACTACATCAGGACAAGCATCTCTCTCTACCACTGTACCTCTTCCTGCCACAGAGATACCTATGGACGTCTGATCAGTGAGCGCCACCTATTTAATAACAATACATTACATGGAATATTAAATAGCGCTATTAAAAAATGTAAAAAAACAAGCCCTCATCTGGCTCTTAAATGGTTCTACTGCCAGAAAGATTAAAAGTGATAGCTCTTGAAAAGCAGAGATGAAAAAACAAAAATGAAAATGTGAAAAATTGCTTATTAAACGGTTAATTAAAAAGGTTCCATCTTTTGAGCATTCAGTTCAACAATGGGAAATGAGTTTCACGGCTGACTGCTCGGGTCTGCTGACCTCATGGGTTAATAAGATTGAAAGTAGAATAAAGCAGGAACCTGCCGGATCTCAGGGGGAAATCTAATCCACTTGTCTTCTTCCAGGAGCGGACGGAGGGTGTTTGCCGGAATGGGATGGATTGGTTTGTTGGCCAAGAGGAGTACCTGGGAAGGTCCTGGCTGTCAGCTGCCCTCCGTATGTCTACGACTTTAATCACAGAGGTATTAATCCTGTAAGGCACCGCCGTTACCACTGGGGCCGCTGACGTGTGTCTGCGCTAATTGCTCTGTCACTGCTTTTCCTTCTGTTTAATGCATCATTTCGGGCCCCAACCATCCCGGTTTAGTAAGCTGCTATCAGCTGTGGAACTTGGTTTAAGAAATACATCTTGCACAAACACTCTTTGATCAAAACCAAGTTCACTTGATCTGTGAAAAAAGTTGAGCCTAGAAGAAATGTATCACCCGCGATTAATGATGACCCAGCATGTGATGTCACTATTTGATTGTAAGTGGTGAGGACCACCCACTTGACACATTCCAAGCACCAGAGCCAGTAGGGTGGATTGGTTTTGGAAACACATAACACAAGAGTGAGAGATGGCAGCAGCGACTGGTCACTTCAAGATCGCTCTCGCTTATTTATGTGCATTCGGTGGACTCGACAACCAGTAAGCATGCATTGGGGGAGGAGGGAATTTCAAACACCCCCTTCCCCCACCAAAGAACCTCACTAGTTGACAAATGATGTTTCAGCCGGTGTAAAAGCTTCCAACAATTCATTCAGTCATGGTAGAATTTAACATCAAGTGATCAACTATCGCTCTGCATACACTTCATACACTTTAGTGAGATATCCCTTGTAATGGCAGACTCCGAGAGGTGGAGATCTACTTTGGTAACTTGGGAGGGTGTTAACCCTTTCCAATCCAATTATTTTTTCTCATCTATTCTCCCCAGCTCCAAATAAATTGGAGCTGGTGAGAATGGATGAGAAAAAATACATTTCCCTGCACCCTCCTGAACTGACAGAGTTCAGGAGGGTGTAGGTGCTCACTGCACCGTGGGGGGGCCTGCTTACCTGTCCGGCGTCTTCCGCATTCTCCCTTCTGCCTCCCTGCTCGGCGATCATGTGACCGCTGGGGTTAGGTGGCACCCAGCGGTCGCATGATCGCCGAGTCGGGAGACAGAAGGGAGAATGCGGAAGACGCCGGACAGGTAAGCAGGCCCCCCCACGGTGCAGGCTCCCGGCTCGGCGTTCATGTGACTGTTGGGGGTCAGCTGACACCGGCGGTCACATGATTGCAGGCCGGAATCTCTGTGCATTACATTGCGCTAATTGAGTGCTATGTAATGTGTAAAGGAGAAGGCAGAAAGGGTTAAAAACCCTTGCTGCCTTTTCCTCGGGGTCCTCGATGAGGACCAGTGCAGGAGTATATCTGCACCCGATGTGTCTGACGATTGGGTGCAGATGCACTCCTGTACTGCAGTGTCGGACCTGTCCCGACATCGGAGCTGTGGAGGGAAATGATGATGTCGGGGCAGGCCCAACATTGGATTGGAAAGGGTTAAGAACTACTTGGTGTTCCGTTATGACAAACCCTTTGTATTATACATATATACGTGTGGTGGCCATTTTCCTGTCTGAGAGGTCAGCGATCCTGTGGCAAGCACACCCCAACTTGCCACAATATATATAAAACGACCCGCTACTGACACCAACCAGTATTGTTTGCCATATACACCCTGTAATCCGAGACTACACAAATTATATTTCAAATACTCCGAAACAAAGTGAGGAACCAATTCCTGTACCTTATTTTAGTGTAAGTATACTTATATACTTATACTTAAATATACAACTGACATCTGACACCCCCCAGCAACAGTCGCAATCAGAGAGCACTCTGATCATAGCTGTTAACTCTTTATCAGCCTCTGACAGAGACATTTAAATGAACTAAGCGGAACTTAGATGTCCTGAGTGGCCCCACTGCGATAAGATCATGGGGGTGCTATCTGGGTGTCATGGCAGCCTGCTGACTTCTGAAAGACCCCAGGATTGCCATGATCATTTGCATATAAAGAAGTGCCTGTGGCATGTCTTTAATAGGCAGCCTGTTATAATACAGTAAAATGCGATATATAAGCGACCAAACAATTACAGGTTCAAATCCCCTTTGGGGACTGACAAAAACAGTAAAATGAAGATTTTTAACCCCTTAACGACTGCCCCATCGGGAAACTACGTCCTCAGCAAGTGGGCTTTAATCCTAGAGGACGTAGTTTTATGCATCCTCTTAGGATTAATGCCCACTTGCCTGAGGACGTGACAGCTCCATGCTGTCGGTGCCCGCAGGTAGCCGACAGCATGGAGCTGTCATCCCAGGATGCGGGCAGTCACCCCCGGCATTGCGATCGGCGCTATCCAATGGATAGCGCCGATCGCAAAAAAGTAAATAAAACATCGGATCCATCAGGGCAGCTGAAAATACTCACCCGGCTTGTCCGCGGTGTCCCCCGAAGAACGGGTCCTCCCCGACCTGCCGCCGGCCTTCTGCACATGCGCGTTAGATGATGACATCAGGCGCATTCGCAGAAGCCCGGGAGCCCTGGCAAATTTGAAATCTCCTGGCTCCCGGCTCCTGAAGGTAGCCGGGAACCAGGAGGTGTTACCGGGGACCGCAGTGAGCGGTCCCCGGGCACTCGATCGCCGCTATCTATTGGATAGCGGCGATCGCGAAAAAGTAAAAAAAAGTTTTTAAAAAAGTCAGAAAATACTCACCTAAGTCGTCCCCGATGTCCCGGGACTCGAAGTCCCCGTCTGCGCATGCGCGCACGATGATTGACATCGGGCGCGTGCACAGAGGTGCTCGAGCCCCGGGAAATTTAAAATCCCTCTGCTCCTGGCTGCCATGTGTAGCCAGGAGCAGAGAGATTATACCGGGGACATGATCACTGTTATCCAATGGATAGCAGTGATCATGTAAAGTAGAAAAAAGTGTAAAAAGTGAAAAAAAAAGTGTAAAAAGTAAAAACAAAAAAGTGTAAAAGTAAAAAAAAAAGTTTAAAGAAAGTTTAAAAAGCTTGCGTTTCATCTTCCCCCACGGATCATATCCATGAGGGAGGATGAAATGACGTACCTAAGGCCCGCGGATTTATCCGCGGACCTTACCCCAGCTTCTGCGCAAAAATGGCAGGCGCATGTGCAAAAGCTGTAGATTGCCAGGATAATTTAAAATCTCCCTGCTCCTGGCTACAAAACTTAGCCGAGAGCCTGGAGATTTTACGGGGGGCCGTGGTGAGTGGTTCCTGGCCACGTGTTCGCCGTTATCCAATGGATAATGGCGATCACGTAAAAGTTAAAAAAAAGGTGAAGGTTCATCTCCCCTCACCGATGCGAATGGTGAGAGGAGATGAAACTTTTTACCGAGGCCTCCGTATTTGCACCCCGACGCAATCCTCCTCCGTGAACTTTCCCGGATTCTGCACCTGCGATTGCCGGCAAAACACCGGACACATGCGCAGGAGGCGGGGAGCCCAGGAAATTTAAAATCTCCTTACTCCCAGCGACCAACGGTCGCCGAGAGCCTGGAGCAGTGACGGTGGCCTCGTTGAGCGGTCCCCGGTCACGTGATAAAAAGGTAGCGTTCTACCTTTGGCCGGCCTCACATGACCGGATAGGAATTACGGATTCCGCATGCGTCTGATCCGCGGTAATACGCAGATCAATCGCATTGGATTACACAATTCCGCTCACATTAGCGGGTTGGAATTGCGTAATCCACTCGCAGAAAAGAGAACGCAGCAGGTTCTATTTTACCACGGATATCCGCAACATAGAACCTATTGTGCTCCGTGGTCGCGGATATACCCGCTGCCCATACGCTACTACATTGTATACGGGCTGCGGGTACCCGCGTCATCGCTAAGCGACGGTGCAGGAAATATAAACAAAAAAAGGTGTACTGCGCATGACCGCCTGTGTGAGTAGGCAGTTATGCGCAGTACATTACGTGGCCGTACGCAGGGTCACAGCCGGGCTCACAGATGGGATCCACTGCGGGCCTCCGCAAGCGGATTCCACCTATGGCTGCGTGAGCCCGGCGTTATTCAGACCGCTACCTGTAATCCGTAATTTACAAGAAGCCCGGGGAACGTTCACCTTCCTGCAGTTCCAGGAGCAGCTTGTTGAGCACCTTCTGTGTGAGACCGCCGCACATCATCAAGCTTACGGAGACTCACGGAACGCCACTTTTTACACCCCATACCCGCTACTGAGGTCACAAAATACCCCCAAAAAGCATGAGAGGAGGGGGGGATACACGGTTTTATTGTCCCATGTGCCCATCCCAACCAGCCTCCGTGATTACCCCTGTCTTCGGAAATACCACACAGTTCACATTATTACTTTTATCTAAGATTTGGGGAACGCCGAAAAGGGCGCAGGGGGGGGGGGGGGGATATTTTTAGGGAGTCAATTTTTATTAATCATTAGTTTTTTTTATTCAGGTACAAAGCAATATTGTATAAACATTTACTGAATAGTATACAAAATCCGGAGAATAAGAGGCAGGTTGATAGTTATGGTCTGCAGAGTAACACAATCTCCTTTTTTTAGAAATTTCCAATTTCTTAATGATACAAATACAAACAGTAAAGTGATGTCAATCAGTCAATCTTGTTATATTCTCTTTTTTGGAGGTAGCGACACAATGTGTTTTTGCCATCACCAAATTAATGATTTCTAACAGGGAAACGGTAAATAAAGAAAGAAAGACAGAAAAGAAACTAGGCATCATTAGATATTTGTATGTGTCAACGTTATAACGGTTCCCTCCACATGCTCCACATCTCTTCGTGCTTAGCCAGCGCATTTTCTCTGAATGCCAACCATCTTTCGAACACTTTTTGCTCCGCCATCCGATTTTTAAATTCGCTAAAGTGAGGGGGGGTCAGGACCTCTCTAGTGCTGCGCAATGAGGGTTTTGGCAGTCACTAGGGCATGACCAACCAAGTATCTAGCCGGGGGGGGGGGGGGGGGGGATGGCCTCCAGGCCCACAAGCAGTAGAATGTGTTTTGTTGCCCTTGGTACCCGGATTTGTAGAATTCTGTCCAAAAGATTTAATATATCTTGCCAGTAGTTAAACAGCTTAGGGCACAAGTAAAAGACATGGGAAAGAGTACCATTACGGCCACATCCCCTCCAGCACAAACCGTCGCCGCTCCGGAGTCTGTTGCGCAGCAATGCAGGAGAGTAGTACCATCTCATGTTGATCTTTACTTGGACTTCTAAAATTCCCAGCCCCTTGGTTGCCTTTGCAGCCAGTCTAAAGGCACTGTACCAGGTTTCTAGTGGGATGACTGTCTCTAGTTCTCCCTCCCAATTTAACATATGGGCTCTTTTAATGAGGTTGTCATTGCCTGCAAGTGTGTCGTAGAAATTTCTAGTTTCGGATTTTATCAAAGTAGGAGATGAAGTGAGTCTGTTTGTAATGTCCAGTGGTAACTTTATTGTATGTAGTTTGGAGTTAGTTAGGAAGTGTTTGATTCTGGAGTACTTAAACAGGTCCTGTCTCTGTAGTCCGTATAGGGAGCTCAAGTCGTCAAAGGTTTTTATGGAATCTCCTGATGTCAAGTCCGACACCGTCCGCACTCCCCTCCCCACCCAGTCTCTTAAGTCTAAGTTTGGAATAAATAAGCTCAGAGTTTCGAGAGAGATGTTAGGGGAGACTAAGGTGCTGTATCGAGCCACTTTTTTTGTTAGGTCTCTCCAGACCCTTAATGAAGCCAACGTGGTGGGAGGTAGGGGTTTTGTAACTATGTTTATGCTTGTTTTTGCGTCTGAGGGGTTTGACATAGCTTCTAAGGAAGCTGCAAGTAATAATGAACCACCTAAGGTAAGTTTAGCGAAACCCCTCTCTATCCCTGCCCAGCCTAGTTTATCTTCCCGAGGGATCAGATACCTAGTTTGATTTAAGAGAGAGGCTTTATGATAGTTCTCTATGTTGGGGATATCCGCTCCCCCTTTAGAGCGCCGCATAGCCAAAATGGACAGTGCTAGGCGCGGTTTCTTAGCGCCCCAGACAAAGCTCGATAATTGCCTCTGGAGTTTGGCTAGTGTGGGTCTTGACACATCGATCGGTAGGGCTCTAAAAACATATAGGATCTTAGGTAGGAGTTTCATCTTGTACGTCATGATTCTGCCGTACCATGTGAGATTAATTCCGGCCGTTTGTGTTAGGGGTTAACTGGATTCCCAGGTAAGGCAGATCTCTTTCTCTCCATACGTATGGGAACTCTTTTTTAATTGCTTCTTTTAGATCTTTTGAAACATTGATTCCCAAGATCAATGATTTGTTCGTGTTCAGTTTATATTGTGAGACTCTGCTAAAGGACTGCAGAATTTGCTGAGCGGCCCTTAAAGAGTTTAAAGGGTGGGTCAAGGTGAGGATAACATCATCTGCAAAAAGGCCGATCTTATGTTGACGGCGGTTCAAGGGAACACCTTTTATCTCAGGTGACGCCCTGATAGCCTCGGCCAAAGGCTCCACTGCAAGGACGTACAAAATAGGGGAAAGGGGGCAGCCCTGCCTGGTACCATTTGTTATTTTAAAAGGCTCAAAGAGCGTGCCGTCTACCAATGTCCTAGCCGATGGAGTAGAATATAGGGCCCGAATGGCACGCCTCAGCCCCTCCCCATGCCAAAATTGGCCATTGTTTGAAATGCATAGTCCCAGTGGACGCGGTCAAAAGCCTTTTCGGCGTCGAGGGTTAACATGACCGCTGGAGAATGGGACACTTTTAGGAAGTGCAGGAGGTTTAATACTTTACGAGTGCCATCCGGGGCCTGCCTGCCTTTCACAAATCCCACCTGGTCGGAGTGTATTATCTCAGGGAGAATCTTAAGGAGTCTCGTCGCAAGGGTTTTGGAGTATATTTTTATGTCTGAATTTAGCAGTGAGATCGGGCGAAAATTTGAAGGGTCGTCTGGGGTTTTACCCGCTTTGGGCAGGACTACAATAGTAGCCTGAAGGGCCTCCTCCGGAAATGAGCCACGTAACATGGCGATATTAAAGTATTTTACTAAGTATGGGGATAGTAGGCTAGAAAAGTATTTATAATATTCGGATGAGAACCCGTTAGGACCGGGAGCCTTCTGATTTTTCATTTTTAAGATTGTGTCGGTAACTTCAGGGATGGTCACTTCACTGCCTAGCTCTGCCGCTTGTGTTTTGTCGATACGTGGGAGGTTTAGTTTGTTTAAAAAGTTATCTATCGCAACACTGTTTGGTTGGTCCGAGGCAGGGTCGTCTTTTAAATTGTACAGTTCGCTGTAATAGGAGCGGAACTTGTCCGCTATTTGTTTTGGGTGGGTGATTTTAAATTCCCTATCCTTTGAACTCCACACAAAAGGGACAGATGCCCTGACTGTCTTTTTTTTTACTAGATTAGCCATCCACTTCGACGGTTTATTTAGTGAGGAATATATGTTAGCTCTATGAGCAGTGACTTCCTTATCAAAGTCGCTTTGTAGCGTCTTGCAAAGTTCAAGTCTTGCCTTAAATAAATTATTGTGAGTAGACGAGTTGGGGTTGTTTTGCATCTCGTTCTCTAGACGTTGTATATCCGTCACCAGGGATTCAGTCCTGTTCAACTTTATTTTTTTGTATCTGGCCCCTAATTTGATAAGGACCCCTCTCATAAACGCCTTATGGGCGTTCCATAGAATGCTAGGGTCTGTGTCTGGGAAGTCGTTTAGAGTAAAAAATTCCTCTATGCTATTTTTGATTTCGTTTTTGTACTCGGGGATTTTCATTAAATAGATATTGTTTTTCCACGTTCTGGCTGTCTGCCGGAGGTTGCCCCAGGCAACCGTCCTCACTGTTGGGGCATGATCCGACCATGTGGCCGTGCCGACTTCAGCTTTCACCACTGATGTTATGAGATGTTTATCGACTAAGCATAAGTCAATGCGCGAAAACGTTCTGTGTCGGGAGGAGTAGATTCCTTCACCGCGGCATTAAGGCAGCGGAAGGTGTCAAAAAGTGTGTTATTCCTTAACCAATGGTTTAGGCACGCGCCTGTTCTTGTTGTTTGTTGGGTGGAGTCCAAGGATCTCTCTGGAGTTAAGTTAAAATCACCACAGAGGATCAATGAGCCCTTCGCTATTTTACGCGTTTTTTTCATAAGCTTATTCAGGAAGCTCAATTGCTTTTTGTTTGGGACATAAACATTTATTAGAGTGATCGGGGTACCCCTCAAGTCTCCAACCAGAACTATGTAACGGCCTCCCGGGTCGCATAGTTGTTTTTCAAGGTTAAATGACGTGGAGTCTTTGAACGCTACCATTACCCCCGCCAGTTTCTTGGAAGCACATGCGAATATAGTGTGTGGGAATTTTTTGTGAGCCATGCGATGTGTGTCTGAGTCAAGTAAGTGTGTCTCTTGTATACATACAATGTCGATGTTGTTACGGAGAGCCTCCTTCCACACGGAGCTTCTCTTCTGTGGCAGATTGACCCCATTGGAATTCAGCGACAAGATCTTCAGAGCCATACCGCTGGAAATTGCACTCTGGAGCTAAGAGACGGGGACCTTGAGTGGTAAGCGATGCCTAACAAAACAGAACTATATAGAAAACAAAATGTTGTTACACAAAGAAGCATACATTCGTAGATATGATAGGAATAAGATAGGAATGGCAAGCCGATGCTTGCGGCATCATTTGGGGGGGAATAAGAGTTCACAGGAGTGTTTGGCGCGACCCTCAAGTCTGTATATCCGTACAGCAGTGGGACATATTGGGTATGAAAAGGAAAGTCTACATACTGGCATGCATAATATCTTGTTTCTTTTTTACGTTTTTCCTTGTATCTTTAGATCAGTTTGGCAATTAAGGTATTCTTTCAGGAGGGCCCTCGGTGCGGGAAGAGGAAAGTTCTTTTATCTTCAGACCCCATGAGTTTAGGGTGTTTTTGGCTTAGGTGAGGTCCTGAAATATATGCGACATATTATCTCTTGTGGCAATGATTTTCGTGGGAAAGCCCCACCTGTATGGAATATTTGCTTCTCTCAGAGCTAGAGTTACGCATGCGAAATTTCGTCTCGCTTCCATGGTAGCCTGGGAGAGGTCGATGAATAAGCGGATGTCGTTGTAGGGGCTTGGCAGGGACTTCATTTTTCTCGCTGCATTCATGAGGGCTTCTTTTGTACTGTAATGATGGATTCGCACTATGATATCCCTGGGAATGTTTTCTTTCAGGAATTTCGGAAGCGGAAGCCTATGAGCTCTATCAGTCTTGAGCTCGTGTTCCGGAATGTTCAGAAGAATTTTCTGGATCAGGCGTGTTACATACTCAGGGATCTCGGTATTAGAGATTTTTTCAGGGACGCCTCGGATTTTGACATTATTCCGTCTACTCCTGTCCTCTAAGTCGGTTAGTTTGCTCTGCAATTTGGCGACAGTCCCCTCCAGGTCATAGTGCGCATCTATGAGCTCATTGTGCGATTTCACAAGCTCTTCCATCTTATTCTCAGTGTTATTCATTCTGTTGGTGACTTCTGAGACTGACTTATCTACATAGTGAGAAAGGCTTTTCAAGTCAGCTTGTATTGTGTTTCTCAGGGCTAATATTGCCTCCTTGATGTAGTATTCTGAGGCTGGCTTGTCTGTCACTGACAGGCTATCTATTTCACCTTCGTTTGTGAGATGGGGAGGGTTTGTTTCAGGGGACTCTCCTTCTGCAGTGTCTGCTAATCTTTGTCTCTGCTTGGCTGGACTGTTAGAAGCAGAGTGTTCTCCCTGCGGCGCCGCCGGCGCCATTTTGTTTTTTGTAGTACGACTTGTGGGGGTCCCTATTTTCTGTTTAAGCTCTCCTGCTGTCCCTTTCTCTTCACCTCCCGGTTCCGCTATCCCCTCCTGTTCCCTGTCTTCTATCTCTCTGCTGGTAGGCATCGGGGCTGGGGGTTTGCGGAGATCTCTTACCGGGACTCCGGCTGTAGATGCAGGCACCTCTTCCGCCGCCATTTCAGAGAAGGAGCCGCGTGGCCCGAAAAACTCCTCCAACCGCGTCGGAGCCGCTTTAGATGTCCTTCTTCTGGTTGCCGCCATGCTCCTGTAAGTTTTGCCTTGCCGAGGGAAGGTTTTACGATGTCCCCCGCTTGCTTTTAACGTTGCTGAGAGCCGCTGCCGAGCGGAGATTACACGGATGCAGCCGTCTCGGTCTCACTCCAGGCCACGCCCCCAGGGAGTCAATTTTTATTCCGTACAAATGAACAATGGGGCCTGGGATTTATTCAGTTGTGCCCTGCAATCCAACGGGTGTTCCCTGCTATACAGGCCTTGCCATGTGTCCTTTAAGTAGATTAGGGCCACAAGGGGTATGTTTTTGAACACGGGACAAATGGGGTTATCCATTTTGGGGTGAAGGTCTTTATTCCTATGTACACTGTACAAAAAAACCAGTTTTTAAATTGACAAAATTGCCAAAACAATGAAAATCGTAATTTTTTCCTTCTGCTTTGCTTAGATTTATTCAAATACTGTGGGGTCAAAATACGCAGTACACCCCTAGATGAATTCATTAAGGGGTCTAGTTTTTAAAATGGGGTCATTTGTGGGGGTTCTTTATTGTTTTGGACGCTCAATGGCTCTACAAGTGGGCAATGGGGCCTGGAATTTATTCCGTTGTACCCTGAAATCCAACGGGTGCTCCTTCCATTATAGGCCTAGCCATGTTTCCTTTAAGTAGATTAGGGCCACAAGGGATATGGTTCTGAACACGGGACAAACAGGGGTATCCATTTTGGGGTGAAAGTCTTCATTCCTATGTGTGCTGCACAAAAAAAAAACAGTTTTTATATTGATACAACTGCCAAAAAAATGAAAATTGTAATTTTTTTCCTACTGCTTTGCTTAGATTTATTCAAAAATTGTAGGGTAAAAATACACAGTACACCCCTAGATGAATTCGTTAAGGGGTCTAGTTTTCAAAATGGGGTCATTTGTGGGGGTTCTCTGTCAAGTGTGCAATGGGGCCTAAATCACTTTTATGCTAAATCTCTGTTCTGAAAACCACCGACTACTCCTTTCGTTTTGGGCCCCGTTGTGCATCCACACAAAAGATTAGGGTCACAATGGGTATGTCTCTGAACACGGGACAAACAGGGGTATCCATTTTGGGGTGCAAGTCTTCATTCATATGTGTGCTGTACAAAAAAAGCAGTTTTTAAAACGACAGAATTGCCAAAAAAACGAAAATCAATTTTTTTTTCCTTTTGCTTTGCTTGAATTCATTCAAAAACTGTGTGGTCAAAATGGGCAATACACCCCTAAATAAATTCATCTAGTTTTCAAAATGGGGTCACTTGTGGGGGTTCTCTTTGGTTTTGGCCGCTCAAGAGCTCTACAAAAGTGCTATGGGGCCTAAAACGCCTTCAAGCAAAATCTATGTTCTGAAAGTCACCGACTACTCCTTTCATTTTGGGTCCCATTGTGCGTCCAGACATAAGATTAGGGCCACAATGGGTATGTCTCTGAACACGGGAGAAACGGGGGTATCCATTTTGGGGTGTAAATCCTCATTTTCATGGGCACTATAGGAAAAAAATATGACTTTAAAATGACATATTTGCAAAAATATGAAATTTTATTTTTTCTCCTCTAAATTGAATTAATTCCTGAAAAAACTGGTGGGGTCAAAATACTCATGACACCCTTCAGTGGATAGATTAAGGGGTGTAGTTTTTAAAATGGGGTCATTTGGGGGGTATCTATTATTCTGACACTCATGAGCCTTTGCAAACTTGGCTTAGTGCAGGAAAACAAAGTGTTCCTCAAAATGCTGAAAAGTAATGTTAAATTTGTACGTCCTATAAATGGTTAAAAAAAACACAAAAGTTTTTCAAGTGTGCATTCAGAATAAAGTAAACAGATGGAAATATATATCTTATCAAAAATTTGCACAGTATGTTTGAACATATTTGAGATATTACAGTTGAAAATGTGAAAAAATGATAATTTTTTTCAACATTTTTCCAATATTGGCACTTTTAATAAATATACACAAATTATATCGGTCTCTTTTTACAATCAAAATGAAGTACAACATGTGGCGAAAAAACAATGTCAGAATCACTTGGATATGTAAAGCCTTTACAGAGTTATGCTACGTTGAACGACGCATGTCAGATTTCCAAAATTTGTCTCCGTCACTAAGGCGCAAACAGGCTTCGTCACTAAGGGGTTAAAATTATTCTAAAAATAAAAAATATGATAAATGAAAAAAAAAACTTATTTTCTCAGTTGTAAATAATAAAGATCTAAAAATTGGTATCATGTGTTCGTAAAGTTCTTAATAGCAGAATTGCACTTTTTTGGTCATCCCATCTCTAATAAAACATTGAATAAAAATCTATCAAAAAGACGTATTTTCCCCAAAATGGGACTAACACAAACTACAGATTGTCACATGAAAAAACAGGCCCTGACACAGAAAAAAAAGTGATGGGGGTCAAAAGATGGTGACAGAAAGCAATTTTTCTTTCTAAAGGTATTTCATTATTTAAAGTATTACTATATAAAAAAGCTGTCATTGGCAAATTTTTTGGCTGGCTGGCTGGTTGGCGAGAGAGAGAGAGAGAGAGAGAGAGAGAGAGAGAGAGAGTGAGAGTGAGTGAGTGAGAGAGAGAGAGAGAGAGAGAGAGAGAGAGAGAGCGAACGAACCTAGGAAAAAAAAAAAAAAGCTCGGCACCCGGCGTGCCACATACAAAAATGATCAAGTCTCCCATTGAAGTCAGTGGAGTTCGTTACTAGAGTGGAGCTCTCGAATTTTACGAAAGGCTCGACTCAAATAAGGCGGACCCGAGCATTTGGGTGCTAGCTCATTTTTAAATAGAACCTTCTAATGTTAAAATCGCATTGCAATGCAAATTTGTTGAGTTGTGATGCGATAAAAAGGAGTCTCCATAGGGAAACATGGGAAATTTTTAAAAAGCGCACATCGCAGAAAGAAAGGGCATGCCACGTTTTTTTGCTCTTGCAACATAGCATGAGTAAAAAAAAAATCGCTAATGGGAAGAAAACCATTGTAAATCATTGGTTTCTTAATCTGCTTTATTACTGACTCACGGGATTTTCCCGCCCGTGTGAATCCACCCTTACTGCACCATGAAAGCTTCGCTCCATTTAGAAATGTTTAAAAATCTTCCCATACATTATACGGTACATTAAATGGTACCATTGAAAAATACAAGTCATCCCACAAAAAACAAGGTTTTATGTAAATATGTCACCTGAAAAATAAAAAAGTTATGATTTTTTGAAAGTGAGAATTGCAGAACTGCAGAAGGGGATCTGGATGCAACCCTTGGTCATGAAAGGGTTAATTGAAGATTTTCTTTGTCAAATTTTGATAACAGGGGAGCAGAAAACCCTCCTCATAACTAACGGGCTGCATGAAAACGGATTTGTTTTAAATGAAAAGCAACCGTTAAGCGGAAAACCTTTTTCCTGTTTTTTTGATGGATCCGTTTCATAAACCTCTTAAAATATGGAAGGAGCACTTTTCTATTTTACTTCTATTTTGCTGCTTTCCGTTTTTAGTAACGCTGGACACAAGTGCTTGTGTGAAAGTAGATTAAATCCCTTTCTGGACTTCTGCTGTTCTGTAGTAATGGATACTTTAATGACAAAAATCTATTAGTTTTGTGAGTTTTCTCTAAGAATTCAATATTTTGGTCAATATTTTAGCCGTTATTCACAATGTGTTCGGCCCTTAAAGTTGAGGAATACGTTTTAAATTTCCCAAGAAACTTGTCTTAAATGTGATGGGAATATAGTGTTAAAATCACTGTACGAGAACTGATGTCTTTGCACTAGTTCTGTCATCATTCATAGTGAGAGGTTGGAGGAGGAGCCCTTCCCCGGCACACACAGCAGTGCAGGTAAGCGCGTAGAAGCGCTCTACTAACACAACTCCAAGGCGACCAAACAACGTGTTTCAAGGCCAGATGGGCTCTTCCTCAGATTAGTTGACCTCATACATGAGGAAGGGGCCTTGAAACGCCTTGTTTTGTCATCTTAGAAGTCTGTAAAGGCCCATTTACACACAACGATTGTCGTTTGAATGAACGACTCAACGACTGTATTGCTTTCAAATGATGAGTGTTTACACATAAAGATAATTGTTCGCTGGGTCGTTTTGGCACTGTTTACATGAAAAGATAAGTGGATATTTGTATATGCAAAGAAAAAATGTTCATTTTGTGGATTGACTTTAGAAAGAATCTCTAGGTGGACGGTTTATAATTAACCTGAAGAAAAAGCCATTGTCCACTGTGGCAGTATGTGGATTGGCTAGAGTGGCAGTATGTGGATTGGCTACTGTAACTGTATGTGGATTGGCTACTGTGGCAGTATGTGGATTGTCTACTGTGGCCGTCTGTGGATTGTCTACTGTGGCCGTATGTGGATTGTCTATTCTGGCCGTATGTGGATTGACTACTGTGGCCTTGTGTGGATTGGCTACTGTGGCAGTATGTGGATTGGCTACAGTGGCAGTATGTGGATTGGCTACAGTGGCAGTATGTGGATTGGCTACAGTGGCAGTATGTGGATTGTCTACTGTGGCTGTCTGTGGATTGTCTACTGTGGCCGTATGTGGATTGTCTATTCTGGCCGTATGTGGATTGACTACTGTGGCCTTATGTGGATTGGCTACTGTGGCAGTATGTGGATTGGCTACTGTGGCAGTATGTGGATTGGCTACACTGGCTGTATGTGGATTGTCTACTGTGGCTGTCTGTGGATTGTCTACTGTGGCTGTATGTGGATCGGCTACTGTGGCCATTTGTGGATTGGCTACTGTGGCAGTATGTGGATTAGCTATTGTGGCCATATGTAGATTGGCTACTGTGGCCGTATGTAAATTGGCGACTGTGGCAGTATGTGGATTGGCTATTGTAATCATATGTGGATTGTCTACTGTGGCTGTATGTGGATTGTCTACCATAGTAGTAAGGGGATTGTCTACTGTGGCTGTATGCAGATTGCCTACTTTGGCTGTATGTGGATTGTCTACTGTGGCTGTATGTGGATTGTCTACCATAGTAGTAAGGGGATTGTCTACTGTGGGTGTATGCAAATTGCCTACTTTGGCCTATGTGGATTGTCTACTGTGGCCGTTATGTGGATTGGCTACTATGGCAGTTATGTGGATTGTCTACTGTCCCAGTTATGTGGATTATCTACTGTGCCAGTTATGTGGATTGTCTACTGTGCCAGTTATGTGGATTTTCTACTGTGGCCATATGTGGATTATCTACTGTGGATGTGTGTGGATTGTCTACTGTGTCAGTTATGTGGATTGTTTACTGTGGCCGTATTTGGATTGTCTACTGTGGCAGTTCTCTAGATTGTCTACTGTGGCAGTTATGTGGATTGTCTACTGTGGCAGTTATGTGGATTGTCTACTGTGGCAGTTATGTTGATTGTCTACTGTGGCCTTTTGTGGATTGTCTACTGTGGCAGTTATGTGGATTGCTTACTGTAGTCGTATGTGGATTGTCTACTGTAGTCGTATGTGGATTGTCTACTGTGGCCCTATGTGGATTATCTACTGTGGCAGTTATGTGGATTGTCTACTGTGCCAGTTATGTGGATTGTCTACTGTGGCCATATGTGGATTATCTACTGTGCCAGTTATGTGGATTGTCTACTGTGCCAGTTATGTGGATTATCTACTGTGCCAGTTATGTGGATTATCTACTGTGCCAGTTATGTGGATTATCTACTGTGCCAGTTATGTGGATTGTCTACTGTGGCAGTTATGTGGATTGTCTACTGTGCTAGTTATGTGGATTGCTCAGCCGCGTCCTCCTGCTGGCTCCCCAGCACTGCTATTAAGCTCTTTCAGCAGTCGGGGATTTAAAAATCCCCGCCTCCTGAAAGGGCTGTGCAGATTGGCTGAGAGTTCAGCCAATAGCTGCTACTGCTTAGCTATTGGCTGAGCGCTCAGCCAATCACACATAGCTCTTAGCTATTCATTCATATCATCCCTGATAATCATTCTGTGGGGCTTGGCTGAAACCATTGATTTCAATAGGATTGACAGAAGTGCCGATCCCCGCGGGGATGAAGGAAACTCCTGCCACATCTGTCACAGCTGTGACAGCTGTGGCAGAAGTCCCCGGCATTCTCCATCTCTGTTCAATGGGGCAAGCACTGCTGCCGCTGGCCCCATTGAAAGGACTGGCGATATGTCGGCGTGATGCCGATATCCCGGCGTCATGCCGATTTTTTTCTCACACTGCGATGCGAGACTTTAACTTTAGAATCGCATCGCAGTGGAGAAAATATCGCCAGTGGGTGGGAGCCCTTACACTGATTATCGCTCACTTTCACTCATTTGACCAAATTTTAAATGATAATCTTTGCGTGTAAATGGGGCGTTTGTAAAGCACTTATATTCCCTTTCCTTCACTGCTGTGTGCCCCAGAGAAGAACTTCTTAGTCCAGAGGAGCCGGCTGTAGTGCTGAGTGCTTCACAGATACCCAATAAGCAGCCTGCACTCCAATTGGAATTCCACCCCCAGTGGTCTCACATGAAGCCCTCTTAGTCTCTTTTGTTGTTTTGTGATTATGTGAACTATATGTACGCTATAGATCACTGATTCCTATGCTGTTCTTGGTCTTTTCTCTTTCCAGGGATGGTTTATAGAAGATGCAATATAAATGGAACATGGGACCTTGTACAAAACTCCAACAGATCGTTTTCTAACTATTCTGAATGTATCCGCTTCCTGGAGCCTGAAATGAGCCACAACAAAGTAATTCTATCCAATTTGCCATATTCTCAAATCATTAATGTCTAACAAGGTGTGATTGCTCAAATTTTAGTCATTGTACCTTCTCTATAACTTTTTGATCCCTCCACAAATAATCCTGATTGCACTGCGCTTACATGGGTTACGTTACTAGGACATCCTTCTTTAACTAAAGTCGCTCTTTGCTTTAGAGTTCATTCCTCTCACCCTGGTCATCTACTGTTCTTGTCCCAACATGATGATCCAGAGAGGAGGAGACATGTGGCACTCACAATTGTAGATTATGTAAGAGCTGAGCATTAGAGATGAGCGAGCATACTCGCTAAGGACAATTACTCGATCGAGCATTGTCCTTAGCGAGTACCTGCCTGCTCGGAAAAAAAGGTTCGGCTGCTGGTGCGGGTGAGAGGTGAGTTGCGGCAGTGAGCAGGGGGGAGAGAGGGAGAGAGAGATCTCCCCTTCGTTCCTCCCTGCTCTCCCCCGCCGCTCCTCGCCTGCCGCCGGCAGCCGAACCTTTTCTTCCGAGCAGGCAGGTACTCGCTAAGGGCAATGCTCGATCGACTAATTGTCCTTAGCGAGTATGCTCGCTCATCTCTACCGAGCATTTCATATTTCTCATAAGCTACAAGAAGAAAGCGTCGTGAATAGATGAACATTACCGATTAGTGATTAGTGTCGATATCAGGTCAATTTCACGAAAATCATCATTAATTGGAACGGTTGATTTGGACTTTCATTAAAGTCAATGGGAGTAAAAATTGGCCTCACTCATTTGCCCTACAGAAGGTTTCCAATGCAGCCAAAGCCCCACAAATTGCATGGGAACACAGCCACACACTGTGGTCCTTGAAAATCATGGTCAAAATAGTGTAACGGGGTATAGGGGTCAATCGTAGCACACGGATAAAATAGAGAGAAGATGTGACAGCATACTGGTGCAAAAGTAGTAAAAGTCTTTATTCCTCCATAAGCAAAAAGACAGCAACGTTTCGACCAAACGGTCTTTATCAAGCATACAAACATGTTAAAAAGACATATATAAATAGTGGTATCATTGAAAACAAAAGAAGTCCCACATAGGGACTCCTAGATCAAAAATTTAATTGGAGGTATTGGAGACCCAGCCCCTGGCCGGAGGCAATTCTAGCAGGAGGGAGCTACTGTCAGGGCTTGAACCCAGGAGCTCCTGTGTTCCTGACGGCAGCTCTACCTGTTGAGATATCCAGCTCTTTGCTAAACCTTGTCCCTGTTCCTAGTTCCTGCTTCTGTCTTCCGAATTGGCTCTACCCTGCTTCCTGATTAGGTACCTTATATCTCCCATCTTTGTAAAATTATCGTCAATTCCGATGAGGATTATCTGAACCAGAAAAAGATGAGCTTGCCAAAGTTGAGACCCATGACAATTTGGAAGTCTTTATTTGATTATGTATTCAAATTGATCAGAGACTTACTGAACGTAAAAAGGAGAAGCTGCGGGTTTTTAGGAACCCTCCTGCCTATTCTTTCAGTCAACCAGCATTTAAAACCCAGCAAAAGACTGAAGCCGTATGTGAACCAATACAGATTGGTATCATCCACAAACCTCTTTCCCTAGCACAGAAGGGAAGGCACCATATGGAGAATCTATATCTCTATTGTGGGGGCTCGGGACATTATGCTATTAACTGCCCAAAAAAGTTCCAAAAGACTATTGCCTTTACCAGTGCTAAGACTATAGGCAAATGTGACGTTCGGAAACAACTGGGTTCGGTGTCACAAGCCGTAACTGAGGTATATCCCCCAACTTTTCACTTTGTCATTCCTATACAGGTCCTAATTTGGGGCAAAAAATGACAATGCTCTGCTGTTAGATTTTGGAGCTAGAGGGAACTTCATGGACTGTAAATATGCTGTCGACAACAATATCTCAAGTAGGACCAAAACCATACTGATTGATATGGAAACCGTGGATGGATCACCGTTGTCTTCGGGGCTTATGACACATGAGACAATTGAACTTGAACCTGATCACCATGAAACCATTAGTTTCCATCTCTTCTCCTAAGTTTCCAGTTATTCTAGGAATCCTTTGGTTTTCTACCCACAATCCTTCCATCAACTGGGACTTAAATAATAATCTTTATTTGTATAGCGCCAACTTATTCCGCAGTGCTTCTAAAGCACGGGGGAACACAAACAATATGACAATTACATGTGTTATTCAGTTATTTGGAAACAAACAGGATGGGGGTGATAGGGGAGGTGCAGGGGCAGGAGATGAGGCACGGGGGAACACAAACAGTACGATAATACATGTGATATTCAGTAATTAGGAAGCAAACGGGGAGGGGTGATAAGGAGGTGTAGGGGCAGGAGAAGTACACAACACGCAAAGGGGTAAGGTACCCACCCTCGAACATACCCAAACCTCTGAGAAGGCTGATAAATTGCTACCTTAGTAATAGCAATTCAATGATGTCTGGATATGATTGCCCAATCGAATTGCTCACTGGAACAACCATTCCTTTCGGACGAATTTACACTCTTTCTGAACCAGAGTTAAAGGTACTCAGAGAATACTTGGATGAAACTCTACAGAAAGGTGTCGATCGACCTTCTTCATCTCTAGCTGGGGTACCTCTGCTCTTTGTAGAAAAGAAAGACTCAACCTTGCGGCCATGCATCGATTAGGGAACTAAAGAAAATTACTGTCAAGAATCACTACCCTTTTTCCTTAATCCCGGAATTGCTGGAAATATGCCAAAACCAAAAAGTTTCTCTGCACTCGTTTCAACAGGCACCCCAAGGTGACCACCGATGGAATAAAATAAACACGTTGAATGTGATACCAACAGACAAAACGAATATACTAACATGGATGCAAAGCGTTTCGACGTTCTGTAGCATCTTTATCAAGCACAACAAACAACTGCAATAACATACATTTATATAGCGTTAGTAAAACTTACAATGGAAGTCTCAGATGGCCGCAGCTTGAAGCCGTGACGTCACCTTCCGGGTTCAGAGGACTAAGTGGGAGATTTGGCACGCAAACAACGTGCCTTGGAATGCAGTAATACTAAAGCCGACAGAGGAGTCAGGCGTGCGTTCCACACAAGCGTGGTGACGTCATCGCCAGGTCCCAATTTCCGCAATTCTACAAAAAACTTTATCAACATCTGACATTCTAATATTTTAACATCATATCGACATTATGTCTTCATTGAACAGATAAATAAATACATGTCAGTGTAGTCATATGAACTAAACAACCTATCAGCTGTTATAATCCCTGATATAAAAATATACCATATAATAATACTAATCTTTATTTGTATAGCGCAAACATATTCCGCAGCGCTTACATAGACAGGGGGAATACAGAGAGACAAAAGTACAAACATTACAGAACCACGGTTACATGGTAATCAATTGATTGAAACAATAGAAGGTGAGAGTCCTGCTCTACAGAGCTTACATACTACGAATAGTGGGGTGATACAGAAGGTAAAGGGGCTGGAGATGTGAACGGTATGGCGAGGTGGAGAGTGAGGGATGCTATACACACAGACAATGGTCAGACATTTAGCCGTGTGACGGCAGAAACAGTATGACTGCAGGGGCAGTTGATGGTGGCTAGCAGGGATTGCAGTCAGTAGGTCAGGGAGCATGTTATCAGGTGGAGTACAGAGGGGTTTGTTTAGGGAATGCGGTATGCCTCCCTGAAGAGGTGCGTTTTTAGAGCACGCCTGAAGTTCTGCGAGTCCTGGATTGCCCGGGTATCCTTTGGTAACGCGTTCAAGAGGACTGGTGCTGCTCTGGAGAAATCTTGGAGGCGGGAATGAGAAGTTCGAATGAAAGGGGCGCTCAGTCTGGTTTTGTTAGCAGAGCGGAGAGCCCGGGCTGGTTGATGGATTGAGATGAGGAAGGCGATATAGGCGGGCACTGCGCTGTGGAGGGCTTTGTGGATGAAGGTAGCGAGTTTAAATTGAATTCTGTATTTAACGGGCAGCCAGTGCAGTGACTGGCACAGGACAGAGGCGTCCGAGTAGCGGCTGGACAGGAAGATGAGCCTGGCTGCCGCATTTAGGATGGATTGGAGAGGGTAGAGTCTGGTGTAGGGGAGGCCGATCAGCAACGAGTTGCAATAATTTTTGTTAGTCACATTAGGGGGTTTGAGGCTTAGCAAGAAGGTAAAGAGTACATGTGAGCTGTGCATAGGCGAGGACAGGAGAGAGGGGCTAATGTGAATAGAGCGCCCCAGAGGTGGGCACTTGAAAGAAGTTCTGAAACTGAGAGCAAGAATGAGAACAGAAGTGACAGCATTAGCGATAGCTTCGAAGTGTAAGGTATTTAGACAGAGTTTGTGGCCTACCTGTCTCCTACCATGTCAAACTGCCATGGTCAAACTGTATCATACTTACTCCAGCCCATACTTCATACAGCTCAAATACCATATATACTCGAGTATAAGCCTAGTTTTTCAGCACATTTTTTTTATGCTGAAAAAGCCCCCCTCGGCTTATACTCGAGTAAAGTGAAAAAAATCAACAACCCCCCCCCCCCACGCAATACTCACCTCCCAGCCGGCGTCTGTGTCCCCCGGCTCGATGGTCTCCCCAGCAATGCGGCAAGCTGCTTGAAAATTCTCCCCGCTGTCATCTCCTTGCTCGGCTTTAAATTCCCCCGCCGTTAGCGCTGTGTAAGTAGGCGCTGTGATTAGATCGAGTGCCAGCCAATCACAGCAGACACTTGATCATTCACAGCCATTCAGTGAATGACATCACTGAATGGCTGTGATCGGTTTATCGAGCGCCGGCTGTGATTGGCTGGCGCTTGATCCAATCAAAACGCTTACTTACGCAGTGCTTACAGCGGGGGAATTGAAAGCCAAGCAGGGAGATAACAGCTAGGAGAAGTCTGAAGCAGCTTGCCGCACCGCCGGGGAGAGCATCGCGCCAGGGGACACAGACGCCAGCTGGGAGGCAAGTATTCCTTTTCTTTCTTTACCTAGTATATAGAGTCTAGCTAGGCTTATACTCGAGTCAATAAGTTTTACCAGTTTTTTGTGGTAAAACTTGTTGACTCGGCTTATACTCGGGTCGGCCTATACTCGAGTATATACGGTATATATATCTTCTACCGCATAATCTTAATAACGTAAATTTTATCTACCGCTGAAATGCAAAATAAATCATTGAACAAATTATTCTCAACATTTATATAGGAACCGCGAGTCATGAATTCACGAATTTTATAGAACAAGCTAAAACAATCAAAAAGCGATTCTGTGAAAAAGGCTATCCAAATATAATGATAGAAGCTGCATATGAAAAAGTATTAAAGGATGAACAACATATAAAAAAAGAGGAACGAAACATCTGAAAAAGAGAAAAATAAAGAGAATATAACCAAGGAGGGGAAGAAAGAACCAAAAGTGAAAACAGCCTTTATTACGAAATCTAGCTCGCAGCAGAGCCAGATAAGGTCAATTCTAAAAAGAAATTGGAAAAAGTGATCCCTAGCTAAATCAAGAAATTACGGCTAATCCTGCGCTCATCTTCCACAGATAAAACTTCAAAAAATATTCTTGCTCCTTCATGCCCATCAAAAGAACAAAATCAGGGAAAAGATAAGAAAAGTACTGCAGTTAGAACAGGGCTTTTCAATGTGGGAATGTACGCTGCAGGTGCTGTATGCGCTTGGTCAGGGCTCAGTCACACGGGCGCCGATCCGCCCGTGCTTCAGGATGCGAAGACGGCAGTGCGGACGAATCTCCGCACCTGCCGGAAAAAGAAGATATGGCTGACAATGGAGCTGGTCATGCGGAGATTCGTCTGCACGCGGTGCGGCTGTTTTCCTGTCCTGAAACACGGGCGGATCGGTGCCCATTTGACTGAGCCCTCATGGAAGAAAATAAATAGAGAGAAATCATACAGAAAAATATTATTAAATCAACATTTGACTTGCAGAACTGATTGTTATTTTTCCCATGCGGGTTCTGTTATGTAGGGAGAACTATGAGTGCATTAGGAACCCACAGTAACATTACCAATAACTTCATCAAGCGCAGTGTTTCACGCCATTCCAGTTCCAATCATGCATGTAATGCCTCTCGTGTGCGGGTCACTCCAGTTGAACAAGTCACCAGTAGGTCTTTGAGTGATTTACGCACCAAGGAAATGTTTTGGATTTTTAAATTAGATGCTCTTGTTCCTAATGGTCTCAGCGAGGTTTTAGAGAAGATCCGACGGGAGCTTTATTTACAACTTTTGGAGAAGATCTGACGGGATCCTTCCGCCTTTTTTTTAATTCTATGGGTGAATAATATACCTATTTTTTTCATCCTATAATAGTGATTTTTCCATCTATCCATTATTTATACCGTACAGATGAGCTAATTTAAATATTATTATTCATATTAATATTTTATATATTTTTTGATTATTTGAACTGAAGGAGATTTGCATTTCTATAGTTTATTCATATTCATTATTTGATCATAATATTTTTCTGTTCGTCAAACAATAATTAATTTTATACTATGTTATTGCTGTTTATTCGTTCAGTCGCTTCCGACTCTTCGTGACCTTGTCACTTCCTGTCAGCTGTCGCCACCCCCAACTCCACCAAGGTCCAGTCAGTCACCTGAAGGATATCATCCATCCATCTTGCCCTTGGTCGGCCCATCTTCTTTTTGCCTTCCACTTTCCCCAACATCAGCATCTTCTCCAAGGTATCCTGTCTTCTCATTATGTGGCCAAAGTACTTTAGTTTTGCCTTTACTATCCTTCCCTCCAGTCAGTAGTCTGGCTTTATTTCCTGGAGTATGGACTGGTTTGATCTTCTTGCGGTCCAAGGCACTCTCAGAATTTTCCTCCAAAACCACAGTTCAAAAGCGCCTATTTTCCTTCGCTCAGCCTTCCTTATGGTCCAGCACTCACAAGCATAGGTTACTATGGGAAATACCATTGCTTTAACTATGCAGACCTTCGTCGTCAGTGTGATGTCTCTGTTCTTGACTATTTTATTGAGATTGGTCATTGCTCTCCTCCCAAGAAGTAAACTGTCTTCTGATTTCCCGGCTGCAGTCCGCATCTTCAGTAATCTTTGTGTCTAGAAATAAGAGTCTGTCACTGGCTCCACGTTTTCTCCCTCTACTTGCCAGTTGTCAATCAATCTGGTTGCCATAATCTTGTTTTTATGTTTAACTGCAACCCAGGTTTTGCACTTTCTTCTCTCACCTTGGTAATAAGGCTCCTCAGCTTCTCTTTGCCTTCAGCCATTAAAGTTGTATCATCTGCATATCTAAAATTGTTATATTGATTCTTCCAGTGATTTTAACTCCGACCTTGGATTCATCAAGCCCCGCTTGTTGCATGATGTGTTCTGCATACAAGTGGAATAGGTAGGGTGAGAGTACACATCCCTGCCGTACTCCTTTCCCAATCTTAAACCAATCTGTTGTTCCATGATCTGTTCTTACCGTTGCTACATAGTCATTATACAGATTCCTAAGGAGGCATACAAGGTGACTTGGTATCCCCATACCACCAAGAACTTGCCATAGTTTATTATGATCCACACAGTCAAAGGCCTTAGAATAATCAGTAGAGATGAGCGAACGCGTTCGTCCGAGCTTGATATTCGTGCGAATATTAGGGTGTTCGGGATGTTCGTTATTCGTAACGAACACCATGCGGTGTTCTGGTTACTTTCACTTACTTCCCTGAGACGTTAGCGCGCTTTTCTGGCCAATTGAAAGACAGGGAAGGCATTACAACTTCCCCCTGCAACGTTTAAGCCCTATACCACCCCCCTGCTGTGAGTGGCTGGCGAGATCAGGTGTTCGCCTAATATAAAAGTCGGCCCCTCCCGCGGCTCGCCTCAGATGCGGTGTGAGTTAGATGAGGGACAGTGCTGTTTGTACCGGAGCTGCTGTAGGGAAAGAATTGGTAGTTAGTGTAGGCTTCAAGACCCCCCAAAGGTCCTTATTAGGGCCACTGATAGCTGTGTGTTGGCTGCTGTTAGCAGTGGCATTTTTTTTCCTCAAAATCGGCTCTGCAGAGCGTTGCACCTGGCATTAGGGACAGAAGTGCTGCATAGGCAGGGAGAGTGTTAGGAGTGAGTGTAGCCTTCAAGAACCTCAACGGTCCTTTCTAGGGCCATATTTATCCGTGTGCAGTACTGTTCAGGCTGCTGTTAGCTGTGCTGCATTTTTTTTGGGCTTCTCAAAATCGCCTCTGCAGAGCATTCCACCCTCCATTGATACTGCAGGGAAAGAATTGTATAGGCAGGGCCACAACACAGTTATTATTCATAGAATATACGCAGTGCTGCCTTTTGGTGGAAAAACAAGTGGAAACAAATCTATTTGTCCAGCCTCTGTCCGTCCTTACGGGCGGTGGACACGTGTGAGCTGCGTGAAAAACATTGCTAAATCATACGCACCCAGCTACGCTTTACTGCTGGCTTCGCCATTTGCTTTCCTTAATTGGGAAAAAAAATTCCTGCTCTGCCAGAGTTATAATAACTCTGCTACCCTCACGTTCTGTGACACATAAGCAGGGACACAGCACAGTTATTAAACTTCTCATGTTCATTGAATATACGCAGTGCTGCCTTTTGGTGGGAAAAAACTGAAAACAAATCTATTTGTCCAGCCTCTGTCCGTCCTAACGCCTGTGGACACGTGTGAGCTGCGTGAAAAACATTGCTAAATCATACGCACCCAGCTACGCTTTACTGCTGGCTTCGCCATTTGCTTTCCTTAATTGGGAAAAAAAATTCCTGCTCTGCCAGAGTTATAATAACTCTGCTACCCTCACGTTCTGTGACACATAAGCAGGGACACAGCACAGTTATTAAACTTCTCATGTTCATTGAATATACGCAGTGCTGCCTTTTGGTGGGAAAAAACTGAAAACAAATCTATTTGTCCAGCCTCTGTCCGTCCTTACGGGCGGTGGACACGTGTGAGCTGCGTGAAAAACATTGCTAAATCATACGCACCCAGCTACGCTTTACTGCTGGCTTCGCCATTTGCTTTCCTTAATTGGGAAAAAAAATTCCTGCTCTGCCAGAGTTATAATAACTCTGCTACCCTCACGTTCTGTGACACATAAGCAGGGACACAGCACAGTTATTAAACTTCTCATGTTCATAGAATATACGCAGTGCTGCCTTTTGGTGGAAAAAAACTGAAAACAAATCTATTTGTCCAGCCTCTGTCCGTCCTAACGCCTGTGGACACGTGTGAGCTGCGTGAACAACATTGCTAAATCATACGCACCCAGCTACGCTTTACTGCTGGCTTCGCCATTTGCTTTCCTTAATTGGGGAAAAAAATTCCTGCTCTGCCAGAGTTATAATAACTCTGCTACCCTCACGTTCTGTGACACATAAGCAGGGACACAGCACAGTTATTAAACTTCTCATGTTCATAGAATATACGCAGTGCTGCCTTTTGGTGGGAAAAAACTGAAAACAAATCTATTTGTCCAGCCTCTGTCCGTCCTTACGCCTGTGGAGACGTGTGAGCTGCGTGAAAAACATTGCTAAATCATACGCACCCAGCTACGCTTTACTGCTGGCTTCGCCATTTGCTTTCCTTAATTGGGAAAAAAAATTCCTGCTCTGCCAGAGTTATAATAACTCTGCTACCCTCACGTTCTGTGACACATAAGTAGGGACACAGCACAGTTATTAAACTTAGATTATTCATTCACTAGAGGCAGTGGGGCCTTTCGTTTTCCAAAAAGGGCAAAAATTATATTTGGCCTGCAGTCTTGCGCCAATTTATTTCCTGCCTGTGAAATCAAATCACTGGTAATACAGCATGCTGAGGGGTAGGGGTAGGCCTAGAGGACGTGGACGCGGCCGAGGACGCGGAGGGCCAAGTCAGGGTGTGGGCACAGGCCGAGCTCCTGATCCCGGTGTGTCGCAGCCGACTGCTGCGCGATTAGGAGAGAGGCACGTTTCTGGCGTCCCCACATTCATCGCCCAATTAATGGGTCCACGCGGGAGACGGTTATTAGAAAATGAGCAGTGTGAGCAGGTCCTGTCCTGGATGGCAGAAAGTGCTTCGAGCAACCTATCGTCAACACGCAGTTCTGCGCCGTCCACTGCTGCAAATCCGAATCCTCTGTCTGCTGCTCCTCCTTCCTCCCAGCCTCCTCACTCCACTACAATGACACCTGCTCAGGAGCGGGAACACTCCCAGGAACTGTTCTCGGGCCCCTGCTCAGATTGGGCAGCAGCGGTTCCTCTCCCACCAGAGGAGTTTATCGTGACTGATGCCCAACCATTCGAAAGTTCCCGGGGTCCGGGGGATGAGGCTGGGGACTTCCGCCAACTGTCTCAACAACTTTCTGTGGGTGAGGAGGACGATGACGATCATACACAGTTGTCTTGCAGTGAGGTAGTAGTAAGGGCAGTAAGTCCGAGGGAGCAGCGCACAGAGGATTCGGAGGAAGAGCAGCAGGACGATGAGGTGACTGACCCCACCTGGTGTGCAACGCTTACTCAGGAGGACAGGTCTTCAGAGGGGGAGTCAAGGGCATCAGCAGGGCAGGTTGCAAGAGGCAGTGCGGTGGCCAGGGGTAGAGGCAGGGGTAGAGGCAGGGCCAGACCGAATAATCCACCAAGTGTTTCCCAAAGCGCCCCCTCGCGCCATGCCACCCTGCAGAGGCCGAGGTGCTCTAAGGTCTGGCAGTTTTTCACAGAGACGCCTGACGACCGACGAACAGTGGTGTGCAACCTTTGTTGCGCAAAGCTCAGCCGGGGAGCCACCACCAACAGCCTCACCACCACCAGCATGCGCAGACATATGATGGCCAAGCACCCCACAAGGTGGGACGAAGGCCGTTCACCGCCTCCGGTTTGCACCCCTGCCTCTCCCCCTGTGCCCCAACCTGCCACTGAGATGCAACCCCCCTCTCAGGACACAGGCACTACCGCCTCATGGCCTGCACCCACACCCTCATCTCCGCTGTCCTCGGCCCCATCCAGCAGTGTAGTTCAGCGCACCGTCCAGCCGTCGCTTGCGCAAGTGTTCGAGCGCAAGCGCAAGTACGCCGCCACGCACCCGCACGCTCAAACGTTAACCGTCCGCATCGCAAAATTCATCAGCCTTGAGATGCTGCCGTATAGGGTTGTGGAAACGGAGTCCTTCAAAAGTATCATGGAGGCGGCGGCCCCGCGCTACTCAGTTCCCAGTCGCCACTACTTTTCCCGATGTGCCGTCCCAGCCCTGCACGACCACGTCTCCCGCAACATTGTACGCGCCCTCACCAACGCGGTTACTGCCACGGTCCACTTAACTACGGACACGTGGACAAGCACAGGCGGGCAGGGCCACTACATCTCCCTGACGGCACATTGGGTGAATTTAGTGGAGGCTGGGACAGGGTCAGAGCCTGGGACCGCTCACGTCCTACCCACCCCCAGAATTGCGGGCCCCAGCTCGGTGCTGGTATCTGCGGAGGTGTATGCTTCCTCCACTAAAGCACCCTCCTCCTCCTCCTCCTCCTCCTCCTCCTCCTCTGTCTCGCAATCAAGATGTGTTAGCAGCAGCATGTCGCCAGCAGTCGGTGTCGCGCGGTGTGGCAGCACAGCGGTGGGCAAGCGTCAGCAGGCCGTGCTGAAACTACTCAGCTTAGGCGATAAGAGGCACACGGCCCACGAACTGCTGCAGGGTCTGACACAGCAGACCGACCGCTGGCTTGCGCCGCTGAGCCTCCAACCGGGCATGGTCGTGTGTGACAACGGCCGTAACCTGGTGGCGGCTCTGCAGCTCGGCAGCCTCACGCACGTGCCATGCCTGGCCCACGTCTTTAATTTGGTGGTTCAGCGCTTTCTGAAAAGCTACCCACGCTTGTCAGACCTGCTCGTAAAGGCGCGCCGGCTCTGCGCACATTTCCGCAAGTCCCACACGGACGCTGCCACCCTGCGCACCCTGCAACATCACTTTAAGCTGCCAGTGCACCGACTGCTGTGCGACGTGCCCACACGGTGGAACTCTACGCTCCACATGTTGGCCAGGCTCTATGAACAACGGAGAGCTATAGTCGAATACCAACTCCAACATGGGCGGCGCAGTGGGAGTCAGCCTCCTCAATTCCTTTCAGAAGAGTGGGCCTGGTTGGCAGACATCTGCCATGTCCTTGGTAATTTTGAGGAGTCTACCCAGGTGGTGAGCGGCGATGCTACAATCATTAGCGTCACCATTCCTCTGCTATGCATCTTGAGAAATTCCCTGCAAACCATAAAGGCAGCTGCTTTGCGCTCGGAAACGGGGGCGGGGGAAGACAGTATGCCGCTGGATACTCAGGGCACCCTCCTGTCTATTTCTCAGCGCGTACAGGAGGAGGAGGAGGAGCATGAGGAGGAGGGGGAAGAGACAGCTTGGGCCGCTGCTGACGGTACACCGGCTGATTGCCTGTCATCCTTTCAGCGTGTATGGCCTGAGGAGGAGGAGGAGGAGGAGGAGGAGGAGGATCCTGAAAGTGATCTTCCTAGTGAGGACAGCCATGTGTTGCGTACTGGTACCCTGGCACACATGGCTGACTTCATGTTAGGATGCCTTTCTCGTGACCCTCGCGTTGCACGCATTCTGGCCACGACGGATTACTGGGTGTACACACTGCTCGATCCACGGTATAAGGAGAACCTGCCCACTCTGATTCCCGAAGAGGAAAGGGGTTCGAGAGTGTTGCTATACCACAGGACCCTTGCGGACAAGCTGATGGTAAAATTCCCAGCCGACAGCGCTAGTGGCAGAAGGCGCAGTACCGAGGGCAAGGTAGCAGGGGAGGTGCGGAGATCGAGCAGCATGTACAGCACAGGCAGTGCAACAGTCTTTAAGGGCCTGGCCAGCTTTATGGCTCCCCACCAAGACTGTGTCACCGCTCCCCAGTCACGGCTGAGTCGGCGGGAGCACTGTAAAAGGATGGTGAGGGAGTACGTAGCGGATCGCACGACCATCCTTGGTGACGCCTCTGCCCCCTACAACTACTGGGTGTCGAAGCTGGACACGTGGCCTGAACTAGCGCTGTATGCCCTTGAGGTGCTTGCTTGTCCTGCGGCTAGTGTCTTGTCGGAAAGGGTGTTTAGTGCGGCTGGGGGAATCATCACAGATAAGCGTAGCCGCTTGTCAACCGACAGTGCCGACAGGCTAACACTCATCAAGATGAACAAAGGCTGGATTTCCCCAGACTTCTGTTCTCCACCAGCGGACAGCAGCGATACGTAAGCAATACGTAGGCTGCACCCGCGGATGGAAGCTACGTTCTCTCTCACCATCCAAAACGGGGACATTTCTGCTTCATCAATCTGTGTCTAATATTCCTCCTCCTCCTCCTGCTCCTCCTCCTGAAACCTCACGTAATCACGCTGAACGGGCAATTTTTCTTAGGGCCACAAGGCTCACTCAAATAATTTTTCTTAACAATTTTTATAAGTTTCAATGCGCTTAAAAGCGTTGGAACTTTAACTTGAACCAATTTTTCGTTACACTGGGCTGCCTACAGGCCTAGTTACCACTTAAGCCACATTAACCATTGCTTACATGGAACGAAGACTGCGCTCCCGCTATACTGCTGCTTCAGAATTGTTACTGGGGCCTGTCTTGAGTGCTACTATTGCTTACATGGAACGAAGACTGCGCTCCCGCTATACTGCTGCTTCAGAATTGTTACTGGGGCCTGTCTTGAGTGCTACTATTGCTTACATGGAACGAAGACTGCGCTCCCGCTATACTGCTGCTTCAGAATTGTTACTGGGGCCTGTCTTGAGTGCTACTATTGCTTACATGGAACGAAGACTGCGCTCCCGCTATACTGCTGCTTCAGAATTGTTACTGGGGCCTGTCTTGAGTGCTACTATTGCTTACATGGAACGAAGACTGCGCTCCCGCTATACTGCTGCTTCAGAATTGTTACTGGGGCCTGTCTTGAGTGCTACTATTGCTTACATGGAACGAAGACTGCGCTCCCGCTATACTGCTGCTTCAGAATTGTTACTGGGGCCTGTCTTGAGTGCTACTATTGCTTACATGGAACGAAGACTGCGCTCCCGCTATACTGCTGCTTCAGAATTGTTACTGGGGCCTGTCTTGAGTGCTACTATTGCTTACATGGAACGAAGACTGCGCTCCCGCTATACTGCTGCTTCAGAATTGTTACTGGGGCCTGTCTTGAGTGCTACTATTGCTTACATGGAACGAAGACTGCGCTCCCGCTATACTGCTGCTTCAGAATTGTTACTGGGGCCTGTCTTGAGTGCTACTATTGCTTACATGGAACGAAGACTGCGCTCCCGCTATACTGCTGCTTCAGAATTGTTACTGGGGCCTGTCTTGAGTGCTACTATTGCTGACATGGAACGGACACGTGGAGAGGACACGTAGTGCCTCAAAAACATCCCCCTCCTCCTCCAACAGGGAAAACATTGTTGGCAAATGCCTTTGCATTGGTTCGTCTGGTGGCAGTCCAAGAATTTCACCTTTACCGACACTACAAGAGAGCCCCCCCACCATCCCCCCGCCACGGCCTACTTAATCCTGGCCACATTCCGAAAACCAACAAAATACAACCGTGCTACTAGGTCCGCAGTCACCACCACATTACCACCAACGCGGTTACTGTTAAGGTGCATATAACCACGGACACGTGGAGAGGACACGTAGTGCCTCAAAAACATCCCCCTCCTCCTCCAACAGGGTAAACATTGTTGGCAAATGCCTTTGCATTGGTTCGTCTGGTGGCAGTCCAAGAATTTCACCTTTACCGACACTACAAGAGAGCCCCCCCACCATCCCCCCGCCACGGCCTACTTAATCCTGGCCACATTCCGAAAACCAACAAAATACAACCGTGCTACTAGGTCCGCAGTCACCACCACATTACCACCAACGCGTTTACTGTTAAGGTGCATATTACCAGTCTGACTGGGGCATGCAGACACCTTGACAGAATGAATAGTGTGTGGCACATAGGTTCCCCATTGCTATGCCCACGTGTGCAGCTCCTGATGGCGGTGGCACAGGATTCTATTTCTCATTGCTTCTGTACAGCATTGTGGGCTATCGCTCCCCAACTTTTAAAGAGGGTCGCTGCCTAGCCGTGCCAACCTCTGCAGTGTGTGCCTGCGGTCCCTCGTCATGGCAGACGCAATTCTAAATAGACATGAGCGTGGTGTGGCATGAGGGCAGCTGAAGGCTGCCCAGGGACACTTTGGTGTGCGCTGTGGGGGGGAGGGGGGGCGGTTGGGCAGCATGTAACCCAGGAGAAGTGTCAGTGGAGTGTCATGCAGGCAGTGATTGTGCTTTGTTGGAGGTAGTGTGGTGCTTAGCAAAGGTATGCCATGCTAATGAGCGCTTTTCAGAAGTAAAAGTTGTTGGGAGGGGGGGGGCCACTCTTGCCGCTATTGTGGCTTAATAGTGGGACCTGTGAACTTAGGATGCAGCCCAACATGTAGCCCCTCGCCTGCCCTATCCGTCACTGTGTCATTCCCATCACTTTCCTGAATTGCCCAGATTTTCACACATGAAAACCTTAGCGAGCATCGGCGAAATACAAAAATGTTCTGGTCGCCCATTGACTTCAATGGGGTTCGTTGTTCGAAACGAACCCTCGAGCATCACGGGAAGTTCGTTACGAATAACGAACACCCGAACATTTTGGTGTTCGCTCATCTCTAATAATCAGTAAAACAGAAATAGATGATTTTCTGAAATTCCCTGCCTGCATCCATTATCCAGCGGATATTGGCAATTTGGTCTCTAGTTCCTCTTCCTTTTTCTGAACCCAGCTTGTACATCTGGCAACTCTCGCTCCATGAATTGCTGGAGTCTACCTTGCAGGATCTTGAGCATTACTTTACTGGCATATGAGATAAGGGCCATTGTGTGATAGTTAGAGCATTCTTTAGTGTTTCTCTTTTATGGTATGAGAATAAAGAATTCCGTGCTCTTGTTGTAGGCTCCTAGGTATTATAAGAGATCTTCCGGGATCCACCTATGAATATATCAAAAATTTATTGAAAGTCCAAAGTGACAAGTAGAAGTAACACAGACGTTGCCCTACACAGATATGCAACGCGTTTTGGCATTCCAAATGACGCCTTTCTCAAGCATAAAGTGTAATCACAATCATGTCCTATATATATCATATATCTCATACCTTACCGTGTGGGACCGATGACAGGAATGCATGGCGCCCAACGCTGGTCGGCAGTGCGTTGACGTCACTAATCCACATGAACCTAACGACTTGCCGTAGTCCCGCGGCGCATGTGTGGTAGAGGTGGAACGCAAATGCGTGTCAGCAACCTGGTGCCTGCATTGTCTGTCATCCAGCTCCATACACTCGGCAACGGGAATTCCTCTATTTTGCAAGCAGGGACGGAGCTTGATACAATACTATTTTGGATGTCTTTGTTATAATGTATGTGTAGGGTAATGTCTGTGCTACTTTTACTTGTCACTTTGGACTTTCAATACATTTTTGATATATTCGTAAATGGATCCCGGAAGATCTCTTATAATACCTAGGAGCCTACAACAAGAGCGCGGAATTCTTCATTCTTTTATTTTCCCCACTTGGTCATCCAATTTTGGGGCACTTCTTTTTTTCTGCTGCTCTCCGGATCATGCAGGATTGTTGCAGGACCCAAAGCACTTGCTACAAGTTGACTAGGACCTCCGGTGCAGGCGGGATGCCCCCATTTTCTATATAGGGGCCCTGCTTGGCACCAGGTGAGTTCATTTTCATCTTATTGATATATCGAGCCTATGTTTGGTGGCGCGGATTGCCTTTCCTCTTGCCTTTTTTGGTATGGGTATATAAATTGATTTTTTCCAATCTGATGGCCATTCTTGTGTTTTCCATATTTGCTGGCATATGGCATGTATTACCTTGACAGCATCATCCTTCAAGATTTTAAACAGTTCAGCTGGAATACCGTTGTCTCCTGCTGCCTTGTTATAAGCAATGCTTCTTAAGGCCCATTCAACCTCACTCCTCAGGGCTCAGTCAGACGAGCGGATATACGTGCGTTTTTCGACACGGAAAAGAAAACGCACCGCATGTGCCGGCGAAAATCTGCACCTACCAAAGAAAGAACATATGGGTGGCAATAGACATGGTCATGCAGATTTTTTAACGCTCGCTGGCCTTTTTTTCTGCGTGGAAAACCGTGCTTATATCCGCTTGTCTGACTGAGACATCAGGATGTCTTTTTCGAATTCACTCACCGCACCGTCATAGCTATCCTCGATATTATTATCCTTCCTATACAGATCTTCCATATATTCTCGCCACCTTCTCCTGATCTCTTCCGCTTCTGTTAGATCCTTGCCATCTTTGTTTTTGATCATGCCCATTTTTGCCTGAAATTTACCTCCTATGTTTCTAATTTTCTGGAAGAGATCATTTGTCCTTCTTATTTCATTGTCTTCTTCCACTTTCATGCATTGCTTGTTTAGAAATAGTTCCTTAACCCATCTGGCTAATCTCTGGAATTGTGCATTTCATTGGGCATATCTCCGCCTATCACAGTTTCCTTTTGCTTTCCTTCTTTCTTGGGCTACTTCCAGTGCCTCAGCAGCCAGCCATCTTGCCTTCTTGGTTTTCCTGTTCTTTGGGACGTTCTTTGTTGCCGCCTCCTGAACAATGTTGCGAACTACTGTGCAAAGTTCTTCTGGGCCCCTATCTGTTAAATCTAGTCCCCTAAATCTATTCCTCACCTCACTGCATATTCATTAGGACTATTAGTGAGATCATTTCTAACTGATCTGTGTCTTCCTTATTTTCTTAATCTGATTCTAAACTGTGCAACAAGACGTCCGTGATCTGAATCATATCTTCTACTATACAGGTGATTGATTCATGTATTGTAGATATTTCTGTGCATATTTATATGTTTGATTAGTCCATGACTCGCGGTTCCTATATAAATATTGAGAATAATTTGTTCAATGATTTATTTTGCATTTCAGCGGTAGATAAAATTTACATTATTAAGATTATGCGGTAGGAGATATATATATATATATTTTATATCATGGATTATAACAGCTGATAGGTTGTTTAGTTCATATGACTACACTGACATGTATTTATTTATCTGTTCAATGAAGACATAATGTCGATATGATGTTAAAATATTAGAATGTCAGATGCTGATAAAGTTTATTGTAGAGCTGCAGGATCGGGCGATGACATCACTACGCTTGTGTGGAACGCACGCTTGTGGGGTGCCTGTTTAAACGAGCGCAGAGAAATTTTTTGGTATTTGGTTTTGGCATATTTGTTATTGTGCCACTTTATGGAAAGTTGGCATATATTTCTCAAGCGGCTCTCCTGGATCTACAGGATAAAGATGGGCGTCAGAGGTTCACCACCTATTGAGGAGTAGACCGGGATTTTAGGGTGCTAGTGCAATGTTCCCCACATGGAAACTCCACTGGGCATCGGGGAAGTCCCTTTATTTTTGTGTTCTTTCCTATGTGACTAGCCTTTATATAGGCTGTTTATATCCTATATTGCGGATCGCTGTCTACATCACTGTTTGGAATTGCTGGGAAGACTCTGTTCCGCCAAGATTTTTACCAAACTAGACCCGAGAGGGGCCTATAACCTCATAAGCATCTGCCCAGGAGATGAGTGGAAGACCGCCTTTAGAACAAGATATGGACATTTTGAATACATAGTTTGTCCTTTGGCCTTTGCAATGCTCCCGTCACCTTTCAGCATTTTATTAATGATGTGTTTCAAGATTTTTTTGGATCAATTTGTTGTTGCTTACCTCGATGGCATTCTTATGCCAGGATCCAATTCTGTGGATATACCATCTCTCCAGATGGTCAGAGTATGGACCCTAGCAAAATTAAAGCTGTAGTTCATTGGTTCACTTCAAGAAATCTAAAAGGTGTCGAATGCTTTATAAGATTTGTGAATTTCTACTGGAGATTCATGAAAGATTTCTCAAAAATCATCTTAACAATTACTTCGCTAACAAAGAAGGTCAAAACATATTCATGGTCTGCAGAGGTACAGGGCATCTTTGAAAAACTAAAAGCTCTGTTCACTTCTGCACCAGTACTGGTCCATCCATAGCCGGAACTACCTTTTGTTGTGGAAGTGGACGCCTCCAATGCTGCCATGGTAGCTGTCTTGTGTCAACGAATCGGAGACAAGATGCAACTGCACCGATGTGCATTTCTGTCTCATATCATGTCCCCTGCTGAAAGAAACTACGACACTAGAAATAAAGAGCTGATAGCCATTAAAGTTGCTCTCTCTGAACACAGACATCTTTTGGAAGGAGCCAATCATCCTGTAATTGTACTTACTGACCTCAAAAATCTAGAATTTATCCACACAGCTAATAGACTGGCAGCACGACAAGCTCACTGTCTTGTACCGCAACCAGTATTACCCAAATACCGAACCTAGCTTACACTGAGCATGCTACTGATTACGACAAGGAGACTCCAACCCAGTACTAGATCGTTATATAGAGTGTACTCCGGCTGGTCCCACCAGCCCCCCGTGCTTCTGAACCTAGATTATCCCCCTCCTCTTCCTCCTCCGCCATTCCTCCTCTGTACTTCTCCCATGGGTGGACAAAGATTTTGGAGAAGACGCCCTCTTTCTTGCCCAAAGCCACCCACCCTGCGCTGTCGAGTAATAGCAGACTGACCAGACAGTTGGGAGATTAGTATCCCAATCTGCTCCTGTAACAACAACACGTCATTGTCCTTGAGGCACTGTAGTATCTGTTCCAATAGGCAAAAACAGGCATCGTCATCATGACTGATAATATTGGTTGCTACCTCAAATCAGGCAAAGTGGCGCACATGTTTTTGATATGCAGCCACTTCATTGGTGTTAAGCAACTGGAGTTCCATACAGTGCCTGCTAATGGCATACACCATCTGGTACCATCTAGTGATCACTCTCTGCTGCTGGCTTAGCTTCTGCAAAGTATGCAACATGGAATTCCACCTTGTAGGCACATCACAGATGAGACGGTTGGGCGGTAGCCTGATCTGTCGCTGCACCTCTGCCAGATGAGAGGCGGCTGGGTGTGAACGCTGAATGTATGAGCACAGTTCCTGGCCTTTTCCCCCTAGAGGTAAACCTGGGTAATTGTTTAGGATGTGCTGCGCTACCAGGTTTATCACATGGGCCAGGCGAGGTATGTGTGTGAGATTGTCAAGATGAAGGATTGTCAGCAGGTTGGCCTCATTGTCACAGCAGACCTTGCTTGGCTTTAGATTGTGCAGGTTCAGCCTTGTGTTAGTCTGGGCCTGCTAGTCCATCAACAGGTCTTCAGCTGTGTGGCTGCACTCCACTAGATATGAGTTTTAGGTCAGCATTTTGGCATTTATCCCATGCAGCGCTGAATGGAGTTTTGTCACATATGGCTATCTGTGTCAATGTGGTACAAAGAGGTGGAGGAGGAAGAGGGAAGTGAAGAGGGGACAAACACAGATGAATGTCCTGCAAGTCTTGGGGGTACCATTAAATGTGGACCATCACTTTTGGCTTCATGCCTCACCTCCAGGACATTTACCTAGTGTGCTGCTAAGGATATGTAATGCCTATGGCCATGCTTGCTGGACCACAGGTCCGTGGTCAGGTACATCTTACCACTGACAGTATTCTGCAATGCTAGAGACATGTTATCACTCACAGGGTGCAGGGGTGGAAGGACGGCTTTTTGGGCAAAGAAATGGCACCCGGGCATCTGGTACTGTGGGTTATCACAGAACATTACATTGCAGAAGGCATCTGTGTCCACTAGCCTGGAAGGCAGCAGTGCTTGCATTCAGGCTCTGTGATCGTGGATGGTTGGGGTAGTACTTTTTTTTATTTTTTATTCCAATAGCTGGAGAATTGAGGCCTAGCTGCTGACCTGAGATATCCTGGAATATGCAGTAGATGTCAATGTTGCTGAAGGTGTTGGTGATAGTACTGCCCTTATATTTGTTTGCGACACCCTACTCCTTGTGTTAGCATAATGCTGCCCTGCAACGTCCACCTCTTCCTCCTCCCCCTGCGAATTGCTATCATGACTCTACCCTTCTGTTCATGTTGGGTGAAGCACCTCATCATCTTCCTCTTCGTCATCCTTCTTCTCCTACACATTGCCTGTAAAGGCCTGACCGCACAGAGAAAAAAATGGTTGTGCATCAGTGCATTCAATGTCTTGGTCTTCTTTCTCTGGTTGTTTGGACTGCCCTGTTGACATCCATGACACTGAATGATCACCCTACTACGGAGGGTGTGAGAGAAGTAGCATTAGGTGTAGTAGAGGGGGGGGGGGGGGTACTCATGGCCGACTGGTGCAGATTGACTCCTGGGAGGAAGAGGAGGTGGTCGTACTTTAGGCGTGCTGTGTCATCCACTCTATGACCTGTTGTGCATGCTGCAAATATAATGTACAGGCAGAATCACTTCTAAGGACTGACAGTGAGCTTGCTTCATTTCATGAAGAACATAAAGCTATTCCTACAGGGGGGGGGCACTTGAAGTGCCAACTTGATTCATCCTCTACCATCTCCACCACCACCGACATGTCCCCGACCCCTTGATTTCTTCAGGTGTCTTTTATTTTATTTTTTTTGTATTCGGGTTTTTCTGATTCCCTTTTTAGTGTAGTTTTATGTAACCAATCAATTAACTTCAAAGAAAACCACTGCTTGCTGCTTAAGACGTGAAAATATTTCATAGTGGCTGTACTGATGACTCTGAACGATACCGGAGGCGGCTGGCACGCACTGTGTGTATTTGCTGTTTCCTTGTTTGGTTTTCTTTTTGTCTTTTAATAACAAATAAAGCAGGGCTCAACTAAGCCTCAATCCCTTCGAGGCCCGATATATGAGAACAGAAGGCCGCAGAGTACAGATTGTATATTTGTGAGTAGTCCATGTTTGGTGCAGCATAATTAAATTCCCCAATCCCCACTGCTAGCTGCGTACGGTCTGCAAATAATTACTAGTGGCCGGACTGGCAACTTTAAACGACGCCTGAAGCTACAAACAGAGAACTGCAATATTCCCCACGCTAGTTGCCTGTCTGCTTGACAGCAGCAGAAATATTCCCGCTCCCAATGTACAGACCATGTTTTGTATATGCGGTTCCCCCAGCACAATCAGCTGTTTGCAGGGGATGCTGAGAGTGAAACTGGAGGTGATCAGCTGATTGCCCAAAGCCCTGTATTCTCAGAAGGGTTGTGGATTTGGGCAGAACCCCTTTAATATAATGCATTAGTAGGTATTAATCATTGCAGGAAGAGTTTGTCCTCACAGCTAACTGTACTGTAGGTGCTGTGAGGACGTTGGACATACTATTACTCCACACATGTATTCTGTGTATCACTGCAGAAGGCTGAGTTAATCTTATTATAATGTTCACTTCACCCATCTCAGTGTTACAGTATATCCAGTGTGATGCAAACATTTACACCTTTTCTCAGATTGCATGTTCTGTTTAAGAGAATTCAAGAAACTGCAGGGAACACCCAGTACTTACAGAAATGATCTCTGCTGCATTTGTGCCCGATGTCCCTTTACTACTGTAGTTGTTTGCTGACTGTCTCATTGCTGAATGACATAGGAGTAAACCATTTGGTGTGTGATCGTGTTTGGGTATCCTGCGAATCAGTACTTACATTTGTGGAAGTAAAACCACACACTGGAATGGTGCACCAAGTTGGTTATTGCAGAGTCCGGTCTTGTCTATACCCTTCCACACCCAAGCATAACTTGTACTCACTACCTCCTCCTTGTCCCTTTTCCCCAAAATAAAAACACAAACACCTTAAAATTTTGGACACATCTGGCCACAGTAGCCAGTTTCAAGCAAAAGGTAAAACATGAATGAATACTTAAAGCATAGTCAATGGGCGGAGGTCCTTGAAGCTGCAGAAATCTCTCTCCACATATCTGTAATTATCTGTCCTTTAACCCCAGCCGACAACTTGGGCTCAGGGCCACTATTCTCTGCTAATGGTGGCTATTTTCAGGGTTGCTGACCCCCAGGACCCCTACCCTATCTGGGTTCCAAAAGCGCCAGACCGAAGACAGTTGTTCCACAGACAAGAGAAAAATGGGAGGCCATTCTCACCATAACTCCCCTCCCCACCAATTTTTAACCAACTTCAAGAACCCCACACCCACCACCACAAGCACACCTTGACACCTTGAGGATATAAAGCTCCCCACAAAAAAGCTAAACAGAATAAATTAGCCTCAAAGGGCTACCGACACACCTCTAACACATTCCCCAAATGTTTCAATAACTTGAAGGAAATTGGCCACCAACTATCCCTGTAAACCCACTCCTTTCTAAACCCCTTCAGAGTCTGGCAGACAAGAAAATCCTTCGCAACATCACTAACTCTCAGCAGCATAAAACCGAAAGCCAGAGCTGCTACCAATCGATTAATCTTAGCAACTGACCAGCCAGTAACCGATGCTTCCCCCGGTAAATATAACAACACCCCAATCCTGTCATCATCCATGTGAATGTCACCTAATGCAGTGTCCCATAGGGAGACCCAGGACACCTGACATACGTGAGGACTTGGGAGGGTAAAGTGCTGACATGTCTCAATGGCACTTACCAGACTCCTACCTGGAGGGATACATGCAACCAAGGCCAGAGTATCACTGCAGGCTACCTGGGACAGCCCAAAGATAGGGAACGCCCATTAAACAGGATAACAGTGGTTGTAGTTGTCACGGGTGACGCCACCGTTCCTATACACACCAGTATGACCCTCGGCGGAAATTTAAATGCAGCTACAATCAGTTCCTGAGCACGACGAGTCTCTAGGAACAGTTAGAGCCCGGTATAAACTGTACTTGGAAAACTTTAAACAGGTAATACAAAGCAGTTCAATTAAAGTCTCTACAGTGCAGACGAGACAGAGGATTTGAGTAGTTAGTTACAAATGCTCTCTCAGACTTGGGGGGCCCAGTCCACTTACAGCCAGCTCACAAACAGCACAGGAACCTCTCCTCCTCTTCCATCTTCGCCACAAGAAGGCTGAAGGTGCCTCCATCTGGCTCTGGGTTAGGTGGAACTCAGATAGCAGACCTGCTACTCCAGAAGATGGAACTCCTTTTCCTGCTCTCAATCACTCCTATTTATACCTTCCCTCATACCACATGACATGGCAGACTTGATACATTTACATGTAGGCTTTGGATTTTATTAAAAGTTAACCTCTTAAGCGCTGCAGCTGTGCAACACACATACTGGAAATAACAAGACAGGTTTGCAGAGTGCATCGACACAGGACAAACATGTATGAGATTTGTGGAGGGGACCAGGATAATGTACTGGGTCACTACAACTAACAAACTCATCCATATCTCCCACACCCACCAGTTTAAAGGTGCTGGGTCCTTCAGAAGTTTCTCCACAGATCATCCAATTAGTCCGACGGCAGCCAACATTTCATCTTCTATGTATTAATAGTGATACCGAAAAAACTGAGGAACATTGTGGGAACCTATGTCTTTTTGGAGGAAAGAGAAACATCAAATCACTTTGCTACCCATTGCATAGTTGTTTAAAGGGCAAGGCAAATTGGGGGACCTGCAAGGCCAAAGCAAAAGAAGTCATCTAAGTAATGGATAATAGAAATTACCCCCGCATGATCAAGAATTAACTATTCCAAAAATGAGCTAAAGGCCTCAAAATAGTCACAGGAGATCAAGCACCCCATCGGGTGACAACGATTCACAAGATGGTCCCCTTTCCATACCTGCGCACCCATTTAACTGCCACAACAAAGGATGTATAGACCACAGAGCCATGGTTGACCAATGCACCTTTAGGATAAGACAGATGATGAATGAGCCGAAACTTGTTTGGCTCTTTCTTTGAACTGCACCCAGGAGGGAAACGACCAAATCTGGGAAAGAAGGAATTTCAAAAGGCCAAGCCATATGACCAAAGCTCCTTTTCCAGTTTGGCCAAAACTGACTTTGGAAATTGAAGACTGCAATTTTCTGTCAATAAAGGGGTATGATCCTCCAAAGACAAGATCTTAAAACCTTCACCAAAACCTGAAGTGATCAACTGGGCCTTGTCCCTGACTGAGAACCTATTTAGAAAGGGGGCCATCTCTGGAAGCCTCACTGGAGTCATCCCTTTAGCTAGTGTAAGAGGATTCTTTGCCTCTCCTGTGCCAATAACAATGGGATGACCCATGAGAAGTGCCGCTGCAGTGGGAGCAAACATGCTTAAATTTGCAGTTGGCTTCAAATTTACATTGATTGTCATTAAACTGCCAACATGCTTTTGGTCGCACTGAGACTCACGATTGACTGGATGAGCTAGCGATCCTAGAGGTCCCGGACGAACCAGCTCCTGCTGACATGTACTACCCATACTTCAACTGAGATATCACCTGCAGCCACAGTCCTATGTCTTTATGGTCCCAACTAATATTAGGACTGACCGCCTTCCTTTGTCGAAACTGCTCATCATAATGGAGCCATGTCTGACTGCTGTAAACCCGATAAGCGTCCCCTATGGCATGACTGACGCATGCACTGTTCCAGAGGACAGGGCAGAACGGCCGAAGCAATCACACTACCAAGAGTTCCAGCAACTTGAGCCCTAAGCCAATTCTGGTCCCTCAATGTCGGCTATGGAGTTAAAAGGGGAGAGGGTTGTGGCTTTCCCTCACTGAGAGCAGCAGTTTTAACCCCACTTAACTCCACCTCCCAGCCACTTAACCCCTCATGCCCCTGTCATGAGTGCCTATGTTCCAGCCCTTCCTATCTGTTCATTCTGTCGTTGTAGAAGGGATGGTATCCTGTACAAAGAAAATAAATAGGTATGAACAGAGATAAAGGGACATAAATCTCTTGGGGCTAGAAGAAAGAAAGCAAGCTGAGAACTTAGTGAGAAGTCATTACTTTACAAGATGGGAATAAGCCTTTAACACTTAGAAGAAGTGCAGCGCCCAAAAAGCGTGCGCAGAGCCGAGAAGAAAGCAGGGTAGATTGTGGCCTTGTCATGGGGTTCTACAATCTCCTCCCCTGGGGGTAGCACGGGACCTGACCAAGTTACTGCTGGGGGAGTTTCACAGGGTAACTCAAGTCCGTTTTGTCGCTCGTGACGCCACTGTTCCTTCCACTGTGGTGAATCCGGACGGTTAAATAAAGTCATCGACACACAGCAAGAAGTTTCAGAGCAAAACCAGAGACGGCCGGTTGAGCCCATTTACTTGTGAGGAAAACTATTTACAGTCCATGAAACTTTACACACGCCAGCATGACTGGTGCACACAGAGTAGGGGTGTGACAGGGAGGATTCACAGGATGTGAATCCAGCTCACCAGCTAATATTCACACTTAGGGATCACACTCAGCACTGCATGGTGGCTCCTCACACTCTCGCTCTCAAACCTTCATATTAGAAGCAGGGAGGCCTGGGTGAATAAGGCCCAGGGCAGATATCAGGCCATTGCTCAGCCTCTTCCCCTGATGCTCCTAGTGGGACTAGACTCAGTTTCTCTTACTCAACAAAGTCCACTCCTTTCTCCCTCTGCACTGCTTGCAAGAAGACCCAAAGACAGACCAACACTATTACCATGCATAAACAACAAGATACATTTTCCAGACATAAACCAGACAGTAACCTATTCAGTACTGCAGAGGTGCAATACACATCAAATTCACGCACGTAGAAGACACTGACAATACATAGGCAAAAGACAAACACATTCATACTTATGGAGGGGCCCCATTTACTCTGCGCCACTACAGAAGCACATTAATCTAGAACATAAGAAGGTTTATTTCACTTAGGCACTAATGCAACCCCATACCATCAAAGATGCAGGGTTTTGAGCTGTGCACTGATAACAAGCTAGATGCTTCTTGACTTTTCTGACCACAGAACAATTTTCAATTTTGCCTCAGTCCATTTTAAAAGAGCTTTGGCCCAGAGAAGATGCCGGCATTTCTGGATTTTTTTCTTATTGTTAAGTTCGTCCTGAACTTCTAACAAAACCCTGAGATGACTTGGTACTGGAGCAGTCAGGATTAATGTGTTTGCTTGCTATACAGATGGCTAGAAGCAGGAACAGACAGGCACAAGAGAGAACGATCAGAGGAAAACACTCTAAACCCCTCCGACTGAACCCACCTAGAAGTGGAGCACCTGTCCTGAAAGGGACGACCCCACTACTTTTATGAGGACAAGTCCATAGTCAGAGGGGAACCAGAGTACAAAAAAACAGGGACAAACAGAAACTGACATAAAATTAAAGACAAGAACATAAAATGCAAGACAAACAGAAACACAGAGGAAAAAACAGAACACAGGAGCCAGACAGGAGAACTAAACAACCTGACTTGATTAGGAATACTAAAAAATAACCAGCAACTTTAGCTAGGAAGAGCTGGATTACATAGGGAGCGGAAAGACACTAATTGGCTGACAGAGCTGTCAATCAACAGCCACCGCCTCAGTTAACAGCTGCAGAACTAATTAACGTCAACTAGTAAGCACAGGAGACATTAACCCTAGCTAGTCAGCATAGAACCCACGGTAGCAAAGGTGTGCTGGCAGAGACTTGACAGTGTGTCGGCTGTAACATGACAGTTATATGACAACATGATACCGCCTTAGCTTGCATTTGTGGATGGCCCGGCGAACTGTGTTCACAGACTGTAATTTCTGGGAGCATTCCTGAGCCCGTGCAGTGATTTGTATTACAGAATCATGCCTGTATATAATGCAGTGCCGCCTGAGGGCCCGTAGGTCTCAAGCATCCGATATTTTCAAATATAGGTGAACCTTTGCCATTCTTTTTACACACAGTCCTTTAACTTAGTAGAAAATTGACCCTCCAACAATTTTTTATTAGTATCATTTACTTTTCCAGTTTTTACTTACTGCCGTCCCAACCTTTTGAGAAGTGTTGCTGCCATCAACCTCTAAATAAGGTAATTTAAAAAAAATGAAATGTCTTCCTCCCCCCCCCCCCCCCGACAGTGAAGAAAATATGGTTAAATGATATTTCCAAATCATTGCTTACTTTTTAATACTTACATTTATTTACATCTTACACAGCGTCCCAACTTTTTTGGAATTGGGATTTCATTTTATATGACTCACTTGGTGGTCCTCGAGTCCTGTGTGTAAGCGGAGTGTTAATGCGCCCGCGTACCCACCTCACTTAACTGGTATAGGGCTGACAGAGATAAATGAGCACCATCTTCTATTATCCTGCGAATAGGTGATGAATGTTGCTTTCTAAGTGCTATTATTTGGCTCCTAGCAGAAGATATGCTTTGTATAGAGAACACGCAGTAATAACCCTCTCTTTCTCCACAGAGGGAGTTCTTTGAGCGCCTCTATGTCATGTACACAGTGGGATATTCTATCTCGTTTTGTTCCTTAGCCATCGCCATTTTCATCATCGGTTATTTCAGGTAAGGACTGTGTGAAGCTGTAATATAGACAAATCTAACTGCTTTGTGTAGATGTAGAAAAGTGATCATTGTTTTTTGTTGTTTTTTTGCTAATGTGAGTATTTTCACATACGTTATCTGAGTTCGCTCACGCTGGTTCTTTGTCTGAGCTCCTACTGTGGTAATAAAAAAGTAATGAATTTGTCAATCTTATCCATTTCTACTGGATGGAGCAAATGCGAAACTCTTTTATATCTACGTAGATGACAAATGCAGCACGTTGTGCTATTCAGTCCAGTAAGACCGATAGATCATAGATGGATCTGAATGTGTTTGTTGTTTTAACGTTGGTCTTAAAGGGGTTGTCCCGCGCCGAAACGGGTTTTTTTTCAACAGCCCCCCCGTTCGGCGCGAGACAAACCCGATGCAGGGACTTTAAAAAAAAAACCGCACAGCGCTTACCTGAATCCCCGCGCTCCGGTGACTTCTTACTTACCCGGTGAAGATGGCCGCCGGGATCTTCTCCCTCGGTGGACCGCAGGGCTTCTGTGCGGTCAATTGCCGATTGCAGCCTCCTGATTGGCTGGAATCGGCACGTGACGGGGCGGAGCTACACGGAGCCGCTCTCCTGCACGAGCGGCCCCATTGAGAAAAGAGGAAGACCGGACTGCGCAAGCGCGTCTAATCTGGAGATTAGACGCTGAAATTAGACGGCACCATGGAGACGAGGACGCCAGCAACGGAACAGGTAAGTGAATAACTTCTGTATGGCTCATAATTAATGCACAATGTACATTACAAAGTGCATTAATATGGCCATACAGAAGTGTATGACCCCACTTGCTTTCGCGGGACAACCCCTTTAATAGGTGACTAATTTGAGGAATAAGTGCCTCCGTTTCCAGCGAAAACCTTTTTTTAAGTGCTCCAAATTCAAACACAAAGCATCGATGTTGGAGGAAATGGATTGACTTATTCTTATAACAAGCAGCAATTTCTAAATTGTATTGCACCACAGCAGGAAAAAGTTGACTCTTTGTATTTCAGATGCAACGTGGACTTCCAGAGGAAAAGCAAGGCTGAAAAACATAGTGAATCCCTAAAGATTAATGGTTGGCCTCTTGTAACCACACCGCGCTCTTAGAACCAAGTTCTAAAACAAATGAGGATCAGGCAGATTCTGCTCCTCTAACCCCAAGCTTCATGCCTGATATTCCTTGAATTCCATGTATTATCAGACACTTTTATTCATCTCTGCTCATTAGAACCGGAGACAAGCGCTCTTCATAGGAAACCGCACTGCTCCGAAAATAGGAGGAACTTTTACCAGTCTTAATTCAAAGTGATCTCCCAGGGGTATTGCGAGAAAATTGTAGAAAAACTCAACAAAATGCAAAGTCTGAACTTGTGTGCATGTTGATGAACATCGTCACTGTAAATCCAGAATAACAAAAGTGCAAGTAGTGGCAGCAGCAACAGTGTAAATTATGAGTAAAAGAAAATCTTTATTGCTCCAAGCTAAAAACAGGCAACGCTTCTGTCAGGACCGCCTGCTCTCGGGGTCTCCGTGCCTGCACCACCGGTCCTATCACCCGAGCTGATCGGGTGTGGCGTAGGGGAGTCCCGGTCTTGGTGACCTCCCCTGGCCGCCGCAGTCCTGGACGCCGGCTCCGGTCACACGCTCCCTGTTGCCATTGACTCCCGGGCTCTTTTTGCTCTGCTCTGTCTCTGCAGGTGCTGGGAGGGGCTGTTATCCCAGCGTTTAATTTGGTCCTGCTGCTGTCAGACTCCCCGCCCCAATCAGCTGCTGGGGCAGGAGTTCTGACAGTGCTTAAACTCCTCAGCTTCTCCTGATCCCTGCCAGTGTATGTTTGTCTCCAGGCTACACCCGCGTTATTCTGATCTGATTGTGACTCTCTGCGTTTGGAACTGACTTTGACCTCGCCTGATCCCTGGTACCGCGTATTCTCCTGCTGCCGACCCGGACTTCCTGACTTGCCTTTGTGTCTGTTTGCCTCTGTATTAGTTTGTAAGTCTGACCTCTTGCCCAGCTTCCCTAGTGGGTATAGGGACCGTCGCCCAGTTGTCGCCCTGAGGCCTAGCGCAGGGGGGCAAGTAGGTAGGGACAAGGGTTGCGGGTAGCTTTTAGGGACTTCCAGTACCCGGACCCCAGTTCCCTGACAGTTACACTGTCTATCAGGGTCAGACTTTTTTTGTCTGACCGGCTACGTTAACCGCTTCTATGGAGGCCGTGTTGGCCTTGGCAAACCAGGTCCAGGCCCTGACTAACCTGGCACAGGACCTGACTTCCCGTTTGGAGCACCAGGAACAGGTGTTGTCTTAGGCTCAGGTTCAGCCTTCCTCGGTTCTGGCGACTATCTCTGAGCCTTGGGCCATGCTGCCCGACTTTTTTTCTGGGGAAAGGAAACAGTTCTTCCCTTTCCGGAAAGGCTGTAAGCTGTTTTTTGATTTGCGACCCCACTCGTCTGGCACAGAGTACCAGAGGGTGGGCATCATGATTTCTCGACTTAGAGGAGAACCCCAAAACTGGGCCTTCTCTTTACCCTCTGACTCTCCCACACGACAGTCTTTAGACACGTTTTTCTCTATGGCGAACCCGACCGTGCTACCTATGCTGTCGCTCAACTGTTGTCCTTGCACCAGAGTCGGAAGGTGGCGGAGGGCTATTCCTCCCAATTCAGACAGCACTGCACCGAGTGGGGGTGGAACGACTCAGCCCTCAAGGACTTGTTCTTGACCGGTCTATCTGAAGACCTAAAAGATCTGCTGGTGGCCCAGCCAGAGCCTGGTACCCTGGAGTAAGCAATGTTGTTAGCCATCCGAGCAGACCGGCGTCTAAGTGCCAGACGATCTGCTCGGCCCGGTCCGGTCCGCCCGGCCTCCCCGGCTACTTCCCCTGTAAGACTGACAACTTCACCTCTCTCCGCCGAACCCCTGGAATTGGGGGACGATGTCACCTGAACAGTGAAGGGAATACCGGTTAAAGAAGAACCTTTGTTTGTATTGTGGAGAGTCTGGTCATCAGATCGCTATCTGCAGGAAGAAGCCTCGGCAGGAAAAACTTCCGCTCCTAGGTAGTTGTTGGGAGGAATGTCTAGGAGCTCAGGTACTCCCTGTTATGTCTAAAATGTTCTTGCCCCGCACCTTAGAGTTCCGATCCTTCTCTCGTGCAGGACAAGCCTTTGTTGATTCTGGGGCAGCAGCAAATTTAGTACATTTTGATTTTGTGGCTCAGATTTTTGGTTCCCTGCTACGTTTAGATCCTCCTATTTAGGTTTCGGGGGCAGACTCCACTCCCTTGCATGCCGGCCTTGTCAGTCTTGTTACCCAGAGTTTAAATTTACTGTAGGAGCCCTGCATACTGAGACTTGCGCCTTCCTCGTCATGAAAGACTTGTCGGTGGACATAGTTTTAGGGCTCTCTTGGTTAAGGGAACACAATCCCACTATTAATTGGAACACGCTGGAGTTGGTCAAGTGGGGGTCCCACTGTACCAATCACATGAATGCGGTGAATTTGGATACTTATGTTTTGGAGGGGATCAAGTTACCAGATTATATGGCTGACTTTTCTGATGTTTTCTCCAAACAACTCTCTGAAGTATTGCCTCCTCATCGAGAATTTGATTGTAAGATTGATCTGATCCTAGGTGCCAAACTCCTTAAGGGTCGGATCTACAACGTAACTGTTCCTGAGAGGGAGTCCATGAAGGATTATATTCCGCACCGTTTGGCCAAGGGACATATTCAACCGTCGGAGTCTCCTGTGTGCGCTGGGTTTTTCTTCGTTGAGAAGGACGGGGGCCTCAGACCCTGTATTGATTACAGGAAAATCAACCAGATAACCATCAACCAATACGTTCTTCCTCGCATCCCCGACCTCCTCAATCAGGTTTCCAGGGCCCAGTGATTCTCCAAGCTCGACCTGAGGGGAGCCTATAATCTCATCCGTATTCCGGAAGGGGATGAGTGGAAGACTGCTTTTAATACACCTCTGGGCCACTTTGAATACTTCGTTATGCCTTTTGGGTTGTGTAATGCTCCAGCGATTTTCCAAGGGTATATGAATTCGATTTTCCAGGATATCATGGGTTTGTTTGTCGTGGTATACTTGGATGACATCCTGATTTTCTCCCCTGACTGGGAGACACACTGTGTCCAGGTATGAACCGTGCTGACTCACCTCAGGGCTAACAAATTGTTTGCGAAATTTGAAAAATGTGTTTTCGGTGTTCAGAAAATATCATTCCTGGGGTATATCATTACACCAGGCGATATTCAGATGGTTACAGTTAAGGTGAAAGCTATCATGGAATGGGTTCAGCCAGTTACCCTAAAAGCTCTGCAGCACTTCCTTGGGCTCGCTAATTACTATTGTAAGTTCATTAAGAACTTCTCCGTGGTGGCTAAGCCTTTAATGGTGCTGTGAGGGTCTGGTCTCCCAGCGTTTAATTTTGTCCTGTTGCTGTCAGACTCCCAGCCCCAATCAGTTGCTGGGGTGGGAGTTCTGACAGCATTTAAACTCCTCGGGTGTGGCGTAGGGGAGTCCCGGTCTTGGTGACCTCCCCTGGCCGCCGCAGTCCTGGACGCCGGCTCCGGTCACACGCTCCCTGTTGCCATTGACTCCCGGGCTCTTTTTGCTCTGCTCTGTCTCTGCAGGTGCTGGGAGGGGCTGTTATCCCAGCGTTTAATTTGGTCCTGCTGCTGTCAGACGCCCAGCCCCAATCAGCTGCTGGGGCAGGAGTTCTGACAGTGTTTAAACTCCTCAGCTTCTCCTGATCCCTGCCAGTGTATGTTTGTCTCCAGGCTACACCCGCGTTATTCTGATCTGATTCCCCGTTGTGACTCTCTGCTTTTGGACCTGACTTTGACCTCGCCTGATCCCTGGTACCGCGTATTTTCCTGTTGCCGACCCGGACTTCCTGACTTACTTCTGTGTCTGTCTCTGTATTTGTTTGTAAGTCTGACCCCTTGCCCCACTTCCCTAGTGGGTATAGGGACCGTCGTCCAGTTGTCGCCCTGAGGCCTAGCGCAGGGGGGCAAGTAGATAGGGACAAGGGTTGCGGGTAGCTTTTAGGGACTTCCAGTACCCCTACCCCAGTTCCCTGACAGTTTCGAACTCTAGGTCTTTTCTCAAGCCAGGCTTAAGAAAGACCTAGAGGTCGAAACGTTGACTGTTTTTAGCATGGAGCAATAAAGATTTTCTCTTACTCATAATTTACACTGTTATTGCTGCCACTACTTGCGCTTTTGTTGGACTTTAGAGGGAGCTGGAGGTCCATGGCTCCTGGAACGTGGCTGTGCAGGATTCATTATCCCTCTCCAAAAGCAGGATATTAAAGCGAGTGCTGCTGGATCTCTTTGTCTATATATTGTGTATCCAGAATAAGGCAGAATAATCCGTGACGCTTACAGAAAAATCCTTTATCCTCGGTTGATGGGGACTCTCATAATGAAGTGAATGGTATTGTGGGTACTGTATGTGACACAAGACAACCCCATTGTCGTTACCGGTCTGTACCACATGGGGCCACTTGGAGTTTAGAACACTTTTCTCTCCAGAATCCTACTTCTTGGCAGATTTCTTCTCCATTATAATTAGTTAATTGTAATTGATTTCTTCATCTTGTTAAACCATCTATCAGCCGCAGTGCCGCATCCTCATCGATCTTCATGGAGGGTGTTTATAGAACGTTCTGAAGGAACTGATGTAAGTCCATCTTCTTGCAGGAGGTTGCACTGCACCAGGAATTACATCCACATGCACTTGTTTGTCTCCTTCATGCTGAGAGCTGCCAGCATTTTCATTAAGGACAAAGTAGTCCACACTCATATAGGAGTAAAGGAGTTGGACGCGATGCTGATGAGTGACATAAGGAACATCATGATGAGCCCGGTGCTTGATAAATCACAATATGTAAGTCAACAAAACAACGTTTTCTTCAGAATATTATAGTTTATAACACAAAAATGTCTAAAACCTGCAGAGTGACTCAGGGTGGTTTCACATCTGCGTTCTGTGCTTTGCTGCTCTGTTCAGGAAGCAGGAAAGGGTTATCCCCGCAGCCGAACGGCTCCGTCTCAGTATGGGACTGAACAGAGCCGGAATGACCCCATTGACTATAATGGGGTCCGTTCGGTTTCCACTCTGCTGCTCTGCTCTTAGCTAGAAGAAAATGCCCTGCTACAGCGTTTCTTCTTCAGGTATTTTGAGCCAGATCTGCGGCGTTGTCTCCTTCTGGAAGTTCCACGCAAACGTGAAACCTGCCATAGGCCGCCTGCACATGGACGGGTCGGATTCCACATGCGGGATCCTGCAGCGGAATCCGACCCTGTGCCCGGCCCGGTAAACCGCGTGTACCTGACCTACCCCCTGTTGTTTGAGACACATGTCTGGTAGCCCCCTGATACATTTTCATAGTGATCTGTTCCACTGTATCGGTCAGCCCTCGCATACCTTCATGGCCGATGTTCACCTCTCACATAAATGTTACATGCTGCTTCACAGGTTCCACATCGGTTGTTCCCAATTGTGCTATTTCTCCACTCACAATACACTTTCACCGCAGCAGCAGGCGAACAGTTCACAAAGTCGTTGGGGCAAGAAGCACAAGTCAGAATGAAGAGCAAATCGGAGGTCAGGGCACACAGAATGGGTACAAAAGGCCAATAGAGGGCAAGCAGCAGACAGAAGTATAGGCAATACAAGCTGAAGAGTGGAGAATGCAGCAAAGTCAGGAACCAGACAGACTGAATACATGGAATCCTACGCTTACCTCCACTTTACCCAATAATGAAAGATACCGACGCAAGAGTTGGATAAATAATGGCCGCAGTATTTATTAACGGGTTTGTTACCACTTGGGGATAAAATTAACCGATAATCAATAGGGATGAGCGAGTATACTCGCTAAAGCACTACTCGTCCGAGTAATGTGCTATAGACGAGTATCTCCCTGCTCGTCCCTGAAGATTCGGGAGCCGCCGCGGAGCGGAGAGCGGCAGGGGAGAGCGGGGAGGAACGGAGGGGAGATCTCTCTCTCCCTCTCTCCTGCCCACTCTCCCATGCTCCCCACCGCGACTCACCTGTCAGCCGCAGCGGTCCCCGAATCCTTAAGGACGAGCAGGGAGATACTCGTCTAAAGCACATTAATCGGACGAGTAGTGCTTTAGCGAGTATACTCGCTCATCCCTAATAATCAACATAAACTTTAATGAAACTTCTGTCTTACAGACACGACTTTACCACGCAGATTTTCCCCAAGTATACCTGTCCACCCGCCTAAACCGGGCAACAATCCCCTATTAACAATACGGCGACACCTAAAGGGAGGGAGGGTGGGACGCTGCTTTCTTCTGCCGAAGATGGCCCTTCCATCCCTGCCGGTCCCAGATATCTCCTCTGCTCAGATCCAACAGCTGCTGTCAGGCCATCTGCCTGGCAACCGGGTTAACCAATTCACAGTGGGCATCAGTCCCTTTATCACCAGGCAGACTTCGACCCTCTACAGCCCCCTTGACCCAGCAACGATCTTTCTACACTAAGCCTATAATCCTCCCTAACAAACAGTACCCAGACATCCATCTTACCGGCTCCCTGATTCCATGTGGCTTTCACTCCCAAATGTCTTTCAAGTCTTACATGAGAAGCATAGTATGCATTGGTAGTCTAAGACACTACACGCTGCTCTGACTGGTCAGCACTGCTCGTGCGGGCGGCACTGGTCAATGACAGTAGGTGTAGTGTCCTATACTAATGATGAATACTATACACAATGTACACCATGTAGTCAGAGAAGCAGTGCGGCCATCTTTGTTTTTCTTTAATGACTCTCCCAGCTGTGTGTTACTGTTCTCCTTTACATTTGGTGATAAGACGTTTACTACCGGTATGATTTCTTCATCTCTTTACAGGTTGGATGCAAGATCGCTGTCGTGATGTTCATTTACTTCTTGGCAACAAATTACTACTGGATCCTGGTGGAAGGGCTCTACCTGCACAGCCTGATATTTGTGGCCTTCTTTTCAGACACCAAATACTTATGGGGCTTTACACTGATTGGCTGGGGTAAGTCACCTCTACTCTTCAGGTTATCCCATAAGGGCAGCTGCACCCACCACCGGAGGGAATCATCTGTGGTTATACGTATGGATGTCAAGCTGAATTTGGGATTTAACAGTTTCTGTTGTGTGTTGTTTCTTTTTATGCCAGTTTATTCCTAGTAACATAGTATGTTGGGCCGAATGAAGACAATGTCCATCTAGTTCAGCCTGTTTTAACTTCTTCCTTGTTGGTCCAGAGGAAGGAAATTCCTTCCTGACTCCATAACGGCATCCAAAGTAATCCCTGGATCAACATTTGAGTTCAACAACCCGCTGGTCACCTAATGTCTAGATCCTGTAATATCATAGCGCTTTAGAAAGACATCTAGTCCCTCTTAAACTCCTCTATGGATTTTGCCATCAACACGTCCTCAGGCAGAGAGTTCCACAGTCTCACTACTCTTACACTAAAGAACCCCGTTCTGTGTTGATGATGAAACCTGCTTTCTATGTAGTGGCCCAGAACACCATCCTGGTCCCCTCCATAAATGTCATACATGTTTTGTCCTATGTGAATGCTCTGTGCAAAGCTGGTCTTGTCATTGTCAGTGAGTGTGTTGCATAGCTGTGGCGCTTGAGAGGTTAACTCTAATAAAATCATTGCCTGCATGTAAAAGTATCAGTCTGTCATATCATGCGGTGCATCAGAAGGTATAAATGTGAGTGTTTGAGAGTGGGAAAGGAGCCCATCTTCAGGAGTTCTGAGATACATCTTGCCTGCTACAGAGTGCTAACACAGAGCCACATGAAAAAGCACATTGAGAGGAAGAGGAGCAACATCCCGTAGTGTTTGTAGTGTGGATGTGAGAGGAGTGAGCCCCTGCAACAGACAGAGAGAGAGCGTACTACCTAAGTTCCTAAATAGATACATGTTCACACCACAGGTTTTTCTTGTGCGGCTGTCCATACTTAGGATCACCGCACAGAGGTACTTTATTGTGACACCCACGCATCTGCCTTGCGGGGTGTTTATTGGCTAGGCCTTCTTTAGTAATTGTCTGCCAGAGTGTCTGTGAAGTGACCCCCTACCCCACTTCCTCCTCTGGAGTGCTCCTAATCCAGGACCAGTGACATACAGATAACCTGAAATGTAGGGCCGTATTCAACCTACCTACCTTTGAGCTAAAGCTTAGTCTTTTCCTAACATGAATTGTACCTGTTGTTAAAGTTTATTCTTTCAAGTAAAAGTTATTCTGGGCACTAACCGTTCCTAGGGACCCGAGGTACTATACACAAGTCTCCGTGTTCATTTTCTCTGCCGCATATGTGTGTGGAAACGGTGGCGTCACGAGTGATTTGTAATACTACTCCTCCGTTTATTGGCCTTCCCTATCATTGGGGTGTCAAAGCTGGCCTGCGATCCTGCTCTGGCCTTGGCTACATGTCATCCCTCTTGGACCAGAGCCTGGTAAGTGGGCCACCCAAGATGACGCCCATTATATGTTAATGCTCTCCTCTGTGACTCACTCCCACGAAGTAACTCCCGCCAAAGTTGCTTGGCACCAAAAAGACAACGACCTGGCTTGGTGCAAAATACGGGGGGGGGGGGGGGGGGCGGAGAATACCCCTACTTCACGCCTGGTCTACAAGGAAATGTTGATCACTCCAGGAACCCTACAGCCGTCACGGAGGCTTCCTAAACCCGCAGAGGATGCCACGTTATTACCGGCTATCCCGTATCTGGATCTACAGTGACCCAGACGAGTGCCGCTGCTGTGGCCACTAGTGAGGGAAGAGCCACCACTCCCTTGGATAGTGGTCCACAAGGACAACCAGTTGTCCTGGGCACTCATAACCCCGGTGTTGCATCCCCTCATATGGGATTTTGAGGACCCTGATAATAAGACCTACCCCAGTTTTCGGGGAAGGCTTGCAATATAAAGCCTCCCCAGAAAATAAGACCTAGCTAACCTGCATAAAAAAAAACCCAATACTCACCTGGTCTGCGGCATCCCGATAGTACCTGTACATTGTCATTTTTATTTCCGTGGTGTTCTGTTTAATTCCTCTCATTTTATGTTGTTTTGCGGTTTTATCTTCGTCTGCACATGGCTGCCAGGTGAGGCAGTTTCATCTCATTTTATATTGTGATATGGCTATTATGCATTTTTTTGGAAACATGTCTATTTTTTGTCCTGTAGGACTTTCTATTTAGATACTTTTTATTATTATCATTTTTTCTCATTTCTTTCTCCTTTCAGTTGTTTTTATTTGATTCCATGGCTGTAATTTAGCATTTCTGTTTTGGTGCCTCACTCTGTGTTTTATTGTTCAATCTGTTTATTAAAGGGGTTGTCCCGCGCCGAAACGTTTTTTTGTTTTTTTTTCAATAGCCCCCCCGTACGGCATGAGACAAACCCGATGCAGGGGTTAAAAAAGAAAAACGGATAGTGCTTACCTGAATCCCCGCGCTCCGGTGACTTCTTACTTACCTGGTGAAGATGGCCGCCGGGATCTTCACCCTCGGTGGACCGCAGGGCTTCTGTGCGGTCCATTGCCGATTCCAGCCTCCTGATTGGCTGGAATTGGCACGTGACGGGGCGGAGCTACGAGGAGCTGCTCTCCGGCACGAGCGGCACCATTCAGAAAAGAAGAAGACCGGACTGCGCAAGCGCGTCTAATCCGGCGATTAGACGCTGAAAATTAGACAGCACCATGGAGACGAGGACGCTAGCAACGGAGCAGGTAAGTGAATAACTTCTGTATGGCTCATAATTAATGCGCGATGTATATTACAAAGTGCATTAATATGGCCATACAGAAGTGTATACCCCCACTTGCTTTCGCGGGACAACCCCTTTAAGGTTTATTTAGGGTTTTAAGAGACAAGCAAATATATCAGCAGGACCTCAAAAATATAATGAGTAGCATACATAATGGCTACACCGTTATAACGTCCTCATCCTGCAGGACAGAGTATGATAAACCATCAAAAGCAAGTTTACGTTTATCTTCTCACCTGTCTAGCTCCCTATTGCATTCAGGTAAACCGATAAAAGTAAGCTATGTCCCTGCAGGTGTCTCTACACAAACAACAGATACAATATTCTCTGCCCTTTCATAAAAAAATTCAATATATAAGATAAAAGAACTCAAAAGTCACTGGTTATTACTGAGGGAACAACCAGAGGGGGGAGGGGGAACATATGGGGAAAAATAATTCAAATATAGTAAGTAAATAGACAGTAATGTAAGGGAAGGAGGGATAGATATTGATGTAGGGATCAGACAAAGGAGTATTATATGGGACCGTGGGAAAGGATAAGACACGAGGAGAGGGGGACGACGAGTAGAACTACACCAGACTATATCCGACAGATGTTCTTGATCCAGACCCAATTTCCTCACAGGCTCCTTCTACGCTGTGTTCTGTATTAATCTTTTTTCTTTTACTCCAACCTTATTCTTCATCTGCCATTGTCTATTTTAATATGTAATCCAGCTAAACTGATGAAGGGGGTCTAACCTCGAAACGTGTATTTTAATGCTGGTTGTTTAAATCATCCGCAAAGCAGAAGTTGAAGCTAATTGTTCTAGTAATTTGATTGCCTTTGGAGCGCTGCACCAAACCACCAGTTTTTAGGTCTCCGTTCACCCACACCCACTTATGTAGAGCAGAGTATCTGGTTCGCAGCACCTAACTAATAACTTGGACACCATATCCTCTTTAAGACTACCTGGCCAGATGAGCTTTGTCCTCCATGCAGCAGTGTCTTGTGGAGCTACATGAATCATTCTCCTTCTGGCTCTCTCTCCACTCCTCTAAAAAGCTGCTGTCAGTACATATGCGCTTCCCTCCCCCCTGCAACAAAATAATTGGTTCTGGGTCTGTATTTATGTACTGAGCTTGGTTCTGGTGCTGTATTTATATTAGGAGGCTGGTTAGTGCTGTATTTATATTATGAGCTTGGTGCTGGTGCTGTATTTATGTACTGAGCTTGGTTCTGGTGCTGTATTTATATTAGGAGGCTGGTTAGTGCTGTATTTATATTATGAGCTTGTTTCTGGTGATGTATGTATGTACTGTGCTTGTTTCTGGTGCTGTATTTATGTTATGAGCTTGGTTCTGGTGCTGTATTTAAGTTATGAGCTTGTTTCTGGTGATGTATTTATGTTAGGAGGTTGGTTAGTGCAGTATTTATATTATGAGCTTGGTTCTGGTGATGTATTTACTCACTAAGGTGTTCTGGTGTGGGTATGCTGCTATCTGCTGGTCTCTGCACAAGCAAAATGCAAGCAGACTGCCTCTCAGTGTAATATATAATGACATGTTACACTTTTTTAACACGAATCATCAGATCATGGGGGAAAAAATCTCACATGTGAATTACTGCATTCACTTTAATTGGTCTAAGTTATGTCAGTTGGAAACTTGCACATTATACTTGCGTGTGTGAATAGTCTCTTAGGCTGCCTGTCCACGGGTGATGATCTGCTTGTGATAAATCGCCCGCGGACCACGCTCTGTAAAGCTTTCCATAGGATTACTATGGAAAGCGCAGCCTTGGCGTCCACAAGTGGAGAATCATAGTGATTCTCTGCTCGCGGGATTTCAATTGCGGCATGCTGCGATTGCCGAGATTCTCCACGGTGAGCCTATCTATTAGATAGCCTAATCTCAGAAACCTGTCAGTGCTCCCCCCTCCTCCCCCACGGCGGAGTATAGCAAGCGATATTCCGCCTTAGCCGTGGACCTGGGGCTTATTCTGCAACAATCCTAATGTCATTGGACACAACATTATTTACTGCACTTTTTGCTATTTTTTGCAGTCATTAGTGGTGTAATATTTTTTGGCTTCACATGGTGTATTACACACTATGACTTATGCACTTTATTATCATATTCTTGAGTATACTGGTTAATTTTTCACAATATATGTTATATCACCATTAGAGATGAGCGAGCACCAAAATGCTCGGGTGCTCGTTACTCGGGACGAAATTTTCGCGATGCTCAAGGGTTCGTTTCGAGTAACGAACCCCATTGAAGTTAATGGGCGACCCGAGCATTTTTGTATATCGCCGATGCTCGCTAAGGTTTCCATTTTTGAAAATCTGGGCAATTCAAGAAAGTGATGGGAACGACACAGAAACGGATAGGGCAGGCGAGGGGCTACATGTTGGGCTGCATCTCAAGTTCCCAGGTCCCACTAGTAAGCCACAATAGCGGCAAGAGTGCCCCCCCCTCCCAACAATTTTTACTTCTGAAAAGCCCTCTTTAGCAATGCATACCTTAGCTAAGCACCACACTAGCTACAACAAAGCACAATCACTGCCTGCATGACACTCCGCTGCCACTTCTCCTGGGTTACATGCTGCCCAACCCCCCCCCCCCCCCTGCACGACTCAGTGTCCACAGCGCACACCAAATTGTCCCTGCGCAGCCTTCAGCTGCACTCATGCCACACCACCCTCATGTCTATTTATAAGTGTGTCTGCCAGAGGAAAAGCAGGCACACACTGCAGAGGGTTGGCACGGCTAGGCAGCGACCCTCTTTAAAAGGGGCAGGGCGATAGCCCACAATGCTGTACAGAAGCAATGAGAAATCCAATCCTGTGCCACCTCCATCTGGAGCTGCACACGTGGGCATAGCAATGGGGAACCTATGTGCCACACACTATTCATTCTGTCAAGGTGTCTGCATGCCCCAGTCAGACCGCGTTTTTTTATAAATAGTCACAGGCAGGTACAACTCCGCAATGGGAATTCCGTGTGCACCCACAGCATGGGTGGCTCCCTGGAACCCACTGGCGGTACATAAATATATCCCATTGCATTACCCATCACAGCTGAGGTAATGTCATGTTAAATGCAGGTGGGCTTCGGCCCACACTGCATGCCCCAGTCAGACTGGGGTTCTTTAGAAGTAGACACATGCAGTTACAACTCCCTGTGGACCGACATCATGGGTGGCTCCCTGGAACCCACCGGCGGTACATAAATATATCCCATTGCAGTGCCCAGCATAGCTGAGGTAACGTCAGCTTTAATGCAGGTGGGCTAAAAATTACTAGGATTACAATGTAGGCGAGGGCCCACAAAAATTGGTGTACCAACAGTACTAATGTACGTCAGAAAAATTGCCCATGCCCAACCAAGAGGGCAGGTGAAACCCATTAATCACTTTGGTTAATGGGGCTTAATTTGTAACTAGGCCTGGAGGCAGCCCAGTTAAAATAAAAATTGGTTCAGGTGCAAGTTTCAATGCTTTATTCAATTGAGAATTGAAACGTATAAACATTGTTTACAAAAGTTATATGACTGAGCCTTGTGGGCCTAAGAAACATTGCCCGTTAGGCGTGATTACGTGAGGTTTCAGGAGGAGGAGCAGGAGGAGGAGGAGGAATATTATACACAGATTGATGAAGCTAAAAGGTCCCCGTTTTTGATGGTGATAGAGAACAATGCTTCCATCCACGAGTGCAGCCTACGTATTGTTTAGGTATCGCTGCTGTCCGCTGGTGGAGAAGAAAAGTCTTTGTTCATCTTTATGAGTGTAAGCCTGTCGGCACTGTCGGTTGACAGGCGGGTACGCTTATCCGTGATGATTCCCCCAGCCGCACTAAACACCCTCTCTGACAAGATGCTAGCCGCAGGACAAACAAGCACCTCCAGGGCATAGAGCGTGAGTTCAGACCACGTGCCCAGCTTCGACACCCAGTAGTTGTAGGTGGCAGAGGCGTCACGGAGGACGGTCGTGCGATCGGCTACGTACTCCCTCACCATCCTTTTACAGTGCTCCCGCCAACTCAGCCTTGACTGGGGAGCGGTGACACAGTCTTGCTGGGGAGCCAGAAAGCTGTCAAAGGCCTTAGAGAGTGTTCCTCTGCCTGTGCTGTGCATGCTGCCTGATCTCCGCGCCTCCCCTGCTACCTGGCCCTCGGAACTGCGCCTTCTGCCACTAGCGCTGTTGGATGGGAATTTTACCATCAGCTTGTCCGCCAGGGTCCTGTGGTATAGCATCATTCTCGAACCCCTTTCCTCTTCGGGTATGAGAGTGGAAAGGTTCTCCTTATACCGTGGGTCGAGCAGTGTGTACACCCAGCAATCCGTAGTGGCCAGAATGCGTGTAATGCGAGGGCCACGAGAAAGGCATCCTAACATGAAGTCAGCCATGTGTGCCAGGGTACCTGTACGCAACACATGGCTGTCCTCACTAGAAAGATCACGTTCAGGATCCTCCTCCTCTTCAGGCCATACACGCTGAAAGGATGACAGGCAAGCAGCATGGGTACCCTCAGCAGTGGGCCAAGCTGTCTCTTCCCCATCCTCCTCATGCTCCTCCGCCTCCTCCTCAACGCGCTGAGATATAGACAGGAGGGTGCTCTGACTATCCAGCGACATACTGTCTTCCCCCGCCTCCGTTTCCGAGTGCAAAGCGTCTGCCTTTATGCTTTGCAGTGAACTTCTCAAGAGGCATAGCAGAGGAATGGTGACGCTAATGATTGCAGCATCGCCGCTCACCACCTTTCCGAGCAGGTCTGACAAGCGTGGGTAGCTTTTCAGAAAGCGCTGAACCACCAAATTAAAGACGTGGGCCAGGCATGGCACGTGCGTGAGGCTGCCGAGCTGCAGAGCCGCCACCAGGTTACGGCCGTTGTCACACACGACCATGCCCGGTTGGAGGCTCAGCGGCGCAAGCCAGCAATCGGTCTGCTCTGTCAGACCCTGCAGCAGTTCGTGGGCCGTGTGCCTCTTCTCTCCTAAGCTGAGTAGTTTCAGCACGGCCTCCTGACGCTTGCCCACCGCTGTGCTGCCACGCCGCGCGACACCGACTGCTGGCGACGTGCTGCTGCTGACACATCTTGATTGCGAGACAGAGGTTGCGTAGGAGGAGGAGGGTGGTTTAGTGGAGGTGGCATACACCGCCGCAGATACCACCACCGAGCTGGGGCCCGCAATTCTGGGGGTGGGTAGGACGTGAGCGGTCCCAAGCTCTGACTCTGTCCCAGCCTCCACTAAATTCACCCAATGTGCCGTCAGGGAGATATAGTGGCCCTGCCCGCCTGTGCTTGTCCACGTGTCCATTGTTAAGTGGACATTGGCAGTAACCGCGTTGGTGAGGGCGTGTACAATGTTGCGGGAGACGTGGTCGTGCAGGGCTGGGACGGCACATCGGGAAAAGTAGTGGCGACTGGGAACCGAGTAGCGCGGGGCTGCCGCCGCCATCATGCTTTTGAAAGCCTCCGTTTCCACAAGCCTATACGGCAGCATCTGCAGGCTGATCAATTTGGCTATGTGCACGTTTAACGCTTGAGCGTGCGGGTGCGTGGCGGTGTACTTGTGCTTGCGCTCAAACACTTGCGCTAGCGACGGCTGGACGGTGCGCTGAGAGACATTGCTGGATGGGGCCGAGGACAGCGGAGGTGAGGGTGTGGGTGCAGGCCAGGAGACGGTAGTGCCTGTGTCCTGAGAGGGGGGTTGGATCTCAGTGGCAGGTTGGGGCACAGGGGGAGAGGCAGCGGTGCAAACCGGAGGCGGTGAACGGCCTTCGTCCCACCTTGTGGGGTGCTTGGCCATCATATGTCTGCGCATGCTGGTGGTGGTGAGGCTGGTGGTGTTGGCTTCCCGGCTGATCTTGGCGCGACAAAGGTTGCACACCACTGTTCGGCGGCCTCTGCAGGGTGGCATGGCGCGAGGGGGTGCTTTGGGAAACAGTTGGTGGATTATTCAGTCTGGCCCTGCCTCTACCCCTGGCCACCGCACTGGCTCTTCCAACCCGCCCTGCTGCTGCACTTGCCTCCCCCTCTGAAGACCTGTCCTCAGTAGGCTTAGCAAACCAGGTGGGGTTAGTCACCTCATCGTCCTGCTGATCTTCCTCCGAATCCTCTGTGCGCTCCTCCCTCGGACTTACTCCAATTACTACTACCTGACTGATAGACAACTGTGTCTCATCGTCATCGTCCTCTTCACCCACTGAAAGCTCTTGAGACAGTTGCCGGAAGTCCCCAGCCTCATCCCCTGGACCCCGGGAACTTTCCAAAGGTTGGGCATCAGTCACGACAAACTCCTCCGGTGGGAGAGGAACCATTGCTGCCCATTCTGGGCAGGGGCCTGGGAACAGTTCCTGGGAGTCTGCCTGCTCCTCAGAATGTGTCATTGTAATGGAGTGAGGAGGCTGGGAGGAAGGAGGAGCAGCAGCCAGAGGATTCAGAGTTGCAGCAGTGGATGGCGCAGAACTCTGTGTGGTCGATAGATTGCTGCGGAATAAGTTGGCGCTATACAAATAAAGATTATTATTATTATTATTGCTGGATGCACTTTCTGCCATCCACGACAGGACCTGCTCACGCTGCGCATTTTCTAATAAAGGTCTACCGCGTGGACCCATGAATTGTGAGATGAATGTGGGGACGCCAGAAACGTGCCTTTCTCCTAATCCCGCAGCAGTCGGCTGCGATACACCTGGATCAGGAGCTCGGCCTGTGCCCACACCCTGACTTGGGCCTCCGCGTCCTCGCTCGCGTCCACGTCCTCTAGGCCTACCCCTCAGCATGGTGTATTACCAGTAGTGCAGAAACAGAACGCTGTAATTAAATGTGCCGCTTATTGGCCTGTGGTTGGAGGCTGACTTCGCTTACGGAACGCACAGCAAAGCCAGGAAAGAATTTTGCGCAAGCCTGCTGTAACACTTAGCTGGCTGCGTATTAATTAGGACTACTACCCCCAGCAGAGACGCAGTACACTCAGGACGGTCACAGGCAGCTCAAATATATTTTTTTAGCCCAAATTTTTTTGGAAAAGCCTACTGCCTATATAGACAGTATATGTCTTTCACGTTTTTCACTGTCCCTGCCTCAGCACTACTGGCCCTATACTATGTAAAATTACTGCAGTGCAGACTGTTTCCCTCTGGACAGGATGACAGCAATGATGTAACGGGCAACGCAGAGCCAGGAAAGAATTTTGTGCAAGCCTGCTGTAACACTTAGCTGGCTGCATATTAATTAGGACTACTACCCCCAGCAGGGCGCAGTACAGTCAGGACGGTCACAGGCAGCCCAAATAGATTTTTTTGTCCCAAATTGTTTGGGAAAAGCCCACTGCCTATATAGACAGAATATGTCTTTCACGTTTTTCACTGTCCCTGCCTCAGCACTAGTGGCCCTATAGTAAGTAAAATTACTGCAGTGCAGACTGTTTCCCTCTGGACAGGATGACAGCGGTGATGTAACGGGCAACGCAGAGCCAGGAAAGAATTTTGCGCAAGCCTGCTGTAACACTTAGCTGTCTGCGTATTAATTAGGACTACTACCCCCAGCAGAGACGCAGTACACTCAGGACGGTCACAGGCAGCCCAAATATATTTTTTTAGCCCACATTTTTTTGGAAAAGCCCACTGCCTATATAGACAGTATATGTCTTTCACGTTTTTCACTGTCCCTGCCTCCGCACTACTGGCCCTATACTATGTAAAATTACTGCAGACTGAGGACGCAATGCTCTGCACGGCCGATATACAGGAAAAAAAAAAAGGTGCAACACTGCAAAAAGCAGCCTCAACAGTACTGCACACGGTCAGATGTGGCCCTAAGAAGGACCTTGGGGTTCTTGAAGCCTAAAATCGCTCCTAACGCTCTCCCTATAGCAGCTCCAGCACCAGCAGCACTTTCCCTGATCTCTGTCAGAATGCATCTGTGGCGAGCCGCGGGAGGGGCCGATTTATATACTCGGGTGACACCTGATCTCGCCAGCCACTCACTGCAGGGGGGTGGTATAGGGCTTGAACGTCGCAGGGGGAAGTTGTAATGCCTTCCCTGTCTTCCTATTGGCCAGAAAAGCGCGCTAACGTCTCAGAGATGAAAGTGAAAGTAACTCGAACATCGCGTGGTGCTCGCCTCTAGTAACGAGCATCTCGAACACGCTAATACTCGAACGAGTATCAAGCTCGGACGAGTACGTTCGCTCATCTCTAATCACCATCTCTGTGCTGCTGTAAGGATCCCTATTTATAAGATGTGTCTGGTTTGTTGTTTGTGTTTCTAATTTCCTTCTTTCCTGGTTTAGGAGTAATAAAGTATTCATGATGGGGGGGGGGCTTCATGCTGTGTGGGGCTTTGTTCTCTTTTTGCAATGTACTAAATGTGTGAATTACAGCATTATCAGCATACAGGCGACGGAGTGACAAGCACTTTGCTCTTTTGAAAGTAAATAAAATAATTACTGCTGGTTCATAGATGAGAATTAGCTGCTGGTGACAAGTGCGCTAGTGGGGTGAGAGGAGTGAAATGACGATAAAGGAATTCTAGTTCATTAACATCAGCGCAGAATACCTAATGTGATGATATTGTGATGGCAAGTGCAATTAAATGGGGGATTTCTCTAAGCAAAGTTGACTTCATGTTCTATCAACTATATATAGGAAACAATGTCATACAAATAGCTGCCTTTTTGTAAAAATACTTAAAGAAGTTGTGCCTTGATAGTAAGCAATGTTTTGTCGTTAGGTAATAACTTTCTAACATGGCAGAACCTCTCTAACTTTTCAAACTTTCTGCATCCCTATAGATTCCAATTACTTCTGGGCTGTGTTTGCAATTCACTTTTTCATAATTCCATATTACAATATTTGGTAAACTTACAAAAACCAAAACCAGGAAGTATCAATCTGCGCATGCACAGAAGCAGAAAGTATCAATCTGTCTATGCACAGAACCAGGAAGTATCAATCTGCGCATGCACAGAACCACGAAGCCAGTAAGTATTAATCTGCGCATGCACAGACCCAGGAAACCAGGAAGGATCAATCTGCACATGCACAGAACCAGGAAGCCAGGAAGTATCAATCTGCGCATGCTCAGAACAAGGAAACTAGCAAGTATCACTATGTGCATGCACAGAACCAGGAAACCAGGAAGTATCAATCTACACATGCACAGAACCAGGAAGCCAGGAAGTATCAATCTGCCCATGCACAGAACCAGGAAGTATCAATCTGTCCATGCACAGAAACAGGAAACTAGGAAGTATCTCTCTGCCCATGCATGGAACCAGGAAACTAGGAAGGATGACTCTGCCCCATGCATGGAACCAGGAAAGTAGGAAGGATCACTCTGTGCATGCACGGAACCAGGAAAGTTGGAAAGATCACTCTGCGCATGCACAGAACCAGGAAGCCAGGAAGTATCAATCTGCCCATGCACAGAAACAGGAAGCTAGGAAGTATCTCTCTGCCCATGTGCGGAACCAGGAAACCAAGAAGTATCAATCTGTCCATGCACAGAAACAGGAAACCAAGAAGTATCAATCTGTCCATGCACAGAAACAGGAAACTAGGAAGTATCAATCTGCGCATGCACAGAAAAAGGAAGCTAGGAAGTATCTCTCTGCCAATGCATGGAACCAGGAAACCAGGAAGTATCAATCTGCCCATGCACGGAACCAAGAAAGTAGGAAGGATCACTCTGTGCATGCACGGAACCAGGAAAGTAGGAAGGATCACTCTGCGCATGCACAGAACCAGGAAGCCAGGAAGTATCAATCTGCCCATGCACAGAAACAGGAAGCTAGGAAGTATCTCTCTGCCCATGCACGGAACCAGAAAACCAGGAAGTATCAATCTGCCCATGCACAGAACCAGGAAACTAGGAAGGATCACTATGCGCATGCACAGAACCAGGAAACTAGGAAGGATCACTAAGCGCATGCACAGAACCAGGAAACCAGGAAGTATCAATCTGCCCATGCACAGAAACAGGAAGCTAGAAAGTATTTATCTGCCCATGCACGGAACTAGGAAACTAGGAAGGATCTCGCTGCGCATGCACTGAACAACCATTGTGCTCAATGCTATGCAGTGAGAGGATGCAAACACAGAAGCTGCCAATGCTTCAGCACTAATTTCCAGTGCCGCTGGTGAATGTTTGCAATGGATTTACAAATCGTTACGACATAAAGTCACTGGCAAGCTTCTAATTTTGGACAAAAATGTTGCAATGGTGTTTGTATAATTCGGTTCGTCGAAGATACCCCCGAGTTCCTGAAAAAACTAGTCCATGGACTGCAGGCAGGGGGACCCCGAGGGAATGGAAAAAGCCCAGGTCTGGGCAGAGCCCCGTAGCAGGGACATGATCAGCCCGACCCTCTGAGCCTCCGACCCGGAAGAACGGGGGCGCATCCGAAAAAACAAGCGACACGCCTGTTGGAAAACAAAAAATCTGTTTCTCTCCCCCGAAAACCCCTCGGGAAGAGGGCACTTGGGTTCTGGACTGGTTGAGGCGTCCGGCCCCTGCGACAACCCCCACTGCTCCTGGGCTGCCATGCGAGCGGACAAATCCTGGACCACCGGCACCAGGGCTTGCAGCTGGTTCGCAAGGGAGCTGATCACCTCCATGTAAAACAGTTTTAAGGGCCAGTTATTATGTTACGGCACTCTGACCCCCGAGCGCCAGGTGGGGTGCCCTGAACTTCCCGCACCCCACTGTCCCTGCCTACTTGCCTCGGCCCTGGCTAACCCCAGGCGGACAACTGGACGGCGGTCCCTACCCTGGCTAGGGACCTGGCGACTGCACAAGATGGATCTGACTAATAGGGGGACAGAGTGCCGACAGAAAAGCAGATGGAAATGACCAACAGAAACTACAGAGCAAAGCAAAGCTGGAGATGGGAGCTGACAAGCAAGCTAGGGACTGGCTGAGACTAGCTGCAGACAGGACTAGCTATATGCTGACAGAACCAATAACTGGCAGTGAGCTCAGGACACTGCCAGCCTTATAACTGCAAGACTCCGCCCTGGGGGCAGAGAGTGGGAGGAGCCAGCTCCCCCACTACTGCACAAGAGAGGTGGAGGAGTGCGGGCGGCGCCCTACGGGCAGACACGCCCGCGCCACCGCACACCAGCGGGAGAGCCTCGACGTCAGAGCTCCAGGACGCCGGAGCGGCGCGCGCTGACCGCGGGACCCTGCGCCACCCTGCATGGTAACACTGATATATTTATACATAGTTATTAGAGTGCCCCTTGTTACAGTCATGGGTATAATAGATGATGGGAGAGATCTCTGTATTGTCCCCTGATATATCTATACATAGTTATTAGAGCGCCCCCCTGTTACAGTCCTGGACATAATAGATGATGGGAAATCTCTGTATTTTCCGCTGATATATCTGTACATAGTTAATAGAGCACCCCCTTGTTACAGTCCTGGATATAATAGATGATGGGAAATCTCTGTACTGACCCCTGATATATTTATACATAGTTATTAGAGCGCCCCCTTGTTACAGTCCTAGGTATAATAGATGATAGGAGAGATCTCTGTACTGAGCCCTGATATATCTATACATGGTTATTAGAGCGCTCCCTTGTTACAGTCCTGGGTATAATAGATGATGGGAGAGATCTCTGTACTGACTCCTGATATATTATACATAGTTATTAGAGCGCCCCCTTGTTACAGTCCTGGGTATAAATGATGCCAGGTGAGATCTCTGCACTGACCCCTGATATATCTATACCTAGTTATTAGCGCGCCTCCTTGTTACAGTCTTGGGTATAATAAATGATGGAGAGATCTCTATATTGTCCCCTGATATATTTATACATGGTCATTAGCTTACCCCTCAGACGTCTTTTTTCTAAACTAAACAACCCCAATTTTGATAACCTCTCTTGGTATTGTAGTCCGCCCATTCCATTTATTACTTTAGTTGCCCCCTTTGTACCTGCTCAAGCTCTGATATGTCCTTCTTGAGTACCGCTGCCCAAAACTTTACACAATATTCCATGTGTGGTCTGACCGGTGATTTGTAAAGAGGAAGAACAATGTTCTCATCATGCGCTCCTAGACCTCTTTTGAGGTACGCTGGAACTGTATAAGTATAGTATACCTGTAGTGCATTCTTTAACACCTAAGTAGACAAGCCTTCCATGTGCGCCACTATTTGTGCAGTACAGTCATCAATCTCAGCCCCGGCACACAGAGGCCAGAGGTTCACAGAGCCCGTTGAGGACAGCTACACAGCTTTGGTGATTATTGCACTTGGCTTCATTCCATTGTACTGTGATTTGAAGGGCTGTGCAGAATAAAGCGCATACAGGATTCCATTACTAAGAAGTTACAATCCTGATAAATCAGACTATGGTCCTCCTTGACATGCCCAGCCAACTCTATGTTAATTCGCATGCTAAATCACTGATGTCTTGAGTATAGAAGGGTTCTCGGAAATGTGTTAATAGAACATATTCCATATGGGACTGTCATATCTCTGTAGAGTATGTGAAGAGCGATCAGCTTTGTTTGTTGCACAGAGGATCCCTGCGTCCAAGAATGCCAAGAATGACTTAAAACTTGTATTCTTTATTGGAAAAAAAACTTTAAAATGTCGATTACTAGACACCCCCTAGACCATAAGTTATCATAGGCATTTTGGATGAGGTCTTTAATCATGGCATAGAAAGATGTGGGGCTTCCTTAAATAGAAGAAGAGAAGGAAACAGAGCAGCCGTAAAACACCCAGAAATCCATCCTGTAGAATCATAAAACTATCGGATTAAAGCAAAGAACAATGCGAAACCAAATCCATAGTGCAGGAATCCATCCTGTCTGATGATGGGCCCCTGGTGTGTGTGTCTCCAGTGTAAATATCGGCTTTCTTCTGTAATCAGTGCTCCTCCAAGGCTACAACAGTCTTTCAATGCCCAGAAAAGCCTGTGTACTTTTATGGAGATGTCCAGGGACCGTAGAAGTTTAAATTTCACCTACATGATTAACATCAGATGTCTTTTTATCCTGGTTTTGAGTGGACACGAAGCAGCGCAGGCGTGCCGTATATTACAGGTAGTACATATTATTAACCCTTTAAGGACCAAGCGCGGTAAATATATGACGCTTGGTCTTGGGCTTTAACCCCTGTCAATAGCAGATGTACGGCATGGGATTAAAGCGTATGCTGCTGCCAACAAGCAGTAGCAGGTTGGATTCCTCGGGTGTTAGTCACAGCTGAGAACCCGGAGGAGAAGGGAGATGTGCTTTTTTAGCGCTATGTACTAAATCATGAAAGTGGAAGTATAACTTCCACTATGCAACCCAGCGATCATGTGACTGCCAGCAGCACCCTGTTACAGCAGAGCTGCAGGGTCCGTGCAGACCCTGATCAACTCTGCCAGTGACTATTGTCACTAGAGGGGGATGTTTTTTCCTGCAACTGGGGCTCTGGTATTATTGTAACTTGACGCCACTGGAAGCTAGGGGTTTGACAGGGCTTGGATGGAGGAACGCCCCTGTCACACCCCTAGCTCCCCATTGGGTCAATGCTGGAAGGTCCTAGCAACGTGTGGATTGCTTTTTGGCTGCCCTGCAGGCCTAGGGTGAGGGTGAGTTTCCCTGATAGGCTTACATGAGTAGCTTTAAATGCTGGCATGTTACCACTGTAACATGGCAGCATTGACATCTAATAATGTAAGCCTAACAAGAAAATTAACCCTCACCCTAAGCCTGCAGGGCAGGCAAAAGCAATCCACATGCTGCAGCCATCAGTCTCACCAGAGGAGCCGTACCCCGTTGCACGTGGAGGGTAACACGGCCACCGTCTTTCTGCTCTGTCCCACACGGCATGTCACTGCTTGGTCCATTGCCGATGAGATGTGCTTGGTTCCGGACGGCATTTAAGCCATGCATTCCAGCCGGGATTTCTTGCATGTATTCTGCCTGGCCGCCGGCTCACACCTCTGTCCTGCCCCGCAGCCTCTGTGCTGGGTCCCAGCAGGCGGCCGTCAGCTCCGTGGCGGACGCCGCCTCTGTGCTCCATGACCCACACTCCCCCCCCAATACAGCTCCCAATGCTGCCGCAGTCCGCAGGACGGCACATCGGCCATTAAGGGCGGGGGGAGTGCTTGTGGGCTGCCGCCATCACTAATGCTGCTTTACACCGTTTTGCTCTCCCTGCTGCCGATACCACGCTGTGTTTCTACACTGAGGGGGGGTTCTTCCTTCTGGGGCATCGGCAGGGAAGCCCTTGCAGCTGTGGTTGCGTGGCTGCAGTGGGGACCGCTGTATGGCTTTTCAATAAATCCTTCGAGCAGGGAACGGTGCTTTTCAAGACATCGTTAGTAGCCTTCCAGGACCTGCAGCCCAACCAACTCTGCAGCCAACCACATACAGGGGGCGTCACTTCCTGTCAATCTTGCCTCCACCAGGACTTTCTGGTGGCGTCAAGATACAATAATACCTGGGGCTCCTATGGATTCCCTAGCTACAGTGGTAAAGTGTGTTGTGAAAAAAAAGACCATGTGAATGACCCTCAGACTTGTTATATGATGTCATGGGGGTCACAGATGATAAAAAGAATAGTTACAAAAATAAGTTTTAAAAAATCACAGAACTAAATAAAAATAATAACATAAAAAAGAAAATGACTAAAACCAACTAAAACCGTGGCTGTATGCACCCTGGAATCCCAAACTAATCATATTATATATTAAAAAGGCTGAAACAAAATGAGGAACTCGGTCCCATACTTTATTTTAGTGTAAATTTATAAAAACAACAACTATTAGGCCTCATTCAGATGAGCATTTTTTTGCGCATAAATAGCCGTGAAAAAAGACCGCCTCTATTAGAACCAATGGTTCCCTATTGAAGTGTTCACATGAATGATTTTTAGATGCGCAAAATACGCGCACCTGAAAAAGATAGGACAGGCGCGGCTACAGTGCCCGCATCTAAGGTGCGTGCTGCGAGAAAAGATAGGACCTGACCTATACCTGTGTGTTTTGCACAGGAGTTCCTATTGACTATTTATGCGGGGGGGAAAAACGCTTGTCTGAATGAGGCCTAAATGTTAAAAAAAATCATTTTTTTTAGCTTTTTACTTCCAATAAAACAAAAAAAACGGGGAAAAAAATAACCCTATATGACACGGAAAAAACAAAATGCAGCAAAAGTAATTTTGGTAGCTGAAGAAAAAAAAATAGGGCAGTAAATCGACCACATGGGTAAAATGCCTAAAAGGTGTCCGGTCCTTAAGGGGTTAAGCAGATAACGCTGGAAGTGCTACAATTCCTACAATCTTGCATCTTCTATGTTTTCTGCAGGACATATAAAGCTATAGATTTGTAGACAAACTGAGAAGCTTTGCAGACTTTGGACCGCGTGTCCTTCCTGCTGTTCTGCCACGATTCCCGAGACACGTAGGTCGTTCACAACCGGCGGCGCGCCAGCATCCATGATTTAAAGGGGTTGTCCCGCGCCGAAACGTTTTTTTTTTTTTTTCAACAGCCCCCCCGTTCGGCGCGAGACAAACCCGATGCAGGGACTTAAAAAAAAAAACGCACAGCGCTTACCTGAATCCCCGCGCTCCGGTGACTTCTTACTTACCGGCTGAAGATGGCCGCCGGGATCTTCTCCCTCGGTGGACCGCAGGGCTTCTGTGCGGTCCATTGCCGATTCCAGCCTCCTGATTGGCTGGAATCGGCACGTGACGGGGCGGAGCTACACGGAGCCGCTCTCCGGCACGAGCGGCCCCATTCAGATGAGAAGAAGACCGGACTGCACAAGCGCGTCTAATCGGGCGATTAGACGCTGAAGATTAGACGGCACCATGGAGACGGGGACGCCAGCAACGGAACAGGTAAGTGAATAACTTCTGTATGGCTCATAATTAATGCACAATGTACATTACAAAGTGCATTAATATGGCCATACAGAAGTGTATAACCCCACTTGCTTTCGCGGGACAACCCCTTTGACGTTTTTACAATGCATGCTTTAGGCCGTTGACCATGCTGGATGGCTTTTGCATTTTCTCGCTGTCTTGTTTTTGTGTAAGTAGATTGTGGGGTCCCGATGAGTCCTGAATAGTTCCCCCCGCCCAGGTTCCCCTGATTACGTAGCGTGCGCAGGTCCCGAGCACGGTGGTTATGCCTTTCAGTAGACGCATGGGCCCATATTTTCATGCATCTTATATATATATAAAATTGAATGTATGTCTGTGTGCGTGTTTGTCTGTCTGTCTGTTTGACCTTTATGCGCTACTACACCATTCATCCGATCGCCATGAAACTTTGGGAAGTTGTTGAGTACACTCCTGGGAAGATTATAGGCATAGTACAACTATCCTACGATAAATGGCGAGCATCGTCGATAGTTACGCCCCCCCCCCCCCACGTAGATCGTTCGATTTCCATCGTTGCCACTAATTCTCTCACTTCCCGATGTCGCAGAAACAGGAAATTTGGCAGGAGCATTGATTATGTTATAAATAGGAAAAGGTAATGGGTCCCAACTCGATTATTCAATTCTATGCGCCAAAGAATTAGCGTCCAAATTTTACGTACGGAATCTAATTTTCTCGCTTCTCAATGTCATGGAAACTTGAAATTTGGCACGAGCATTGATTATGTCATAAATAGGAAAAGCTAATGGGTCCCAACTCGATTATTCAATTCTATGCGCCAAACAATTAGCGTCCAAATTTTACGTACGGAATCTAATTCTCTCACTTCCTGATATATATAAATGAATGTCTGTCTGTCTGTCTGTCCTTTATGCATTACTACACCATTCATCCAATCGCCATGAGACTTTGGGAAGTTGTTGAGTACACTCCTGGGAAGATTATAGGCATAGTACAATTATCCTACGATAGGTGGCGCGCGTGCGAGCGTCATCGACAGTTATGCCCCCCAGACAAAGACATCTCAAGCACAAAAACAAAAGGCATTACGAGAAACGGGATGCGTGTTCAACTAGAAAATGATGCATCCGCCGAACGTTTCGCAAGACAATTGCTGCATATTGAGAATGCTGAGGTAAGATGAAAGCTGTGCTGTGATTGGTTGCTATTTCTTATACTGTTGAGGTAACATGAAAGCTGTGCTGTGATTGGTTGCTATTTCTTATACTGCTGAGGCAACATGAAAGCTGTGCTGTGATTGGTTATTTCTTATACTGCTGAGGTAACATGAAAGCTGTGCTGTGATTGGTTGCTATTTCTTATACTGCTGAGGTAACATGAAAGCTATGCTGTGATTCGTTGTTATATATTATACCACTGAGGTAACATGAAAGCTGCGCTGTGATTGGTTGCTATATATAATACCGCAGAGGTAACATGAAAGCTGCGCTGTGATTGGTTGCTATTTTTTATATTGCTGAGGCAGAATAAAAGTTGCGCTGTGATTGGTTGTTATTTCTCTTACTGCTGAGGTAACATGAAAGCTGCGCTGTGATTGGTTGTTATATTTTATACTGCTAAGGTAACATGAAAGCTGCGCTGTGATTGGTTGTTATATATTATACCACTGAGGTAACATGAAAGCTGCGCTGTGATTGGTTGTTATCTAGATATATAAAAACGAATGAATGTATGTCTGTCTTCGCAGCAACGCGCGACGGGTAAGCTAGTCATATAATAAAACCTAGATCTTACATCTCAGATCCTATACTCAGCGCCAGATACCGCACCGCATGGAATATGGTGTCATACGACCTCCTACACATTATATTACAGGGTAAATGTGTGAGCGCTGATGCAGTAATGCCAATTATCAGATACCTGGACAGTCGGCTGGCACAGTTATCTGGCTCGGCTTACTATTAGCTTCAGATAATGTTATTTTCCTCCTCCTTCCCCTGTTATTCCCTGGTGCCGCTCCATTAACTGTCTTGGCTTTGCTTTAATTCTCCAACGTCAAAGCTGCCGAGTTCCATCGCTTGATACTTTGTTTCTATAATTGTTAGGAAGTGTGAAAACTGTCACACATGATCAAACTCTGCCGGTTATTTGCAAATAAATATCAACATTGTTAATAGACAAAATTAAACTGCTTCAGCAAAAGCCACTTTGGTCAGATCCCCTAATGAGCTGAGAATCGCTGGCGAAGTTCCCAATTAAATACACAGCCCTGTTCCTTCACAATCATGTAATTGGATAATTAAAGAGAGGATGTTACTAAAACTCTGCAGGCGTGGGTGCAAGGATGTGGAGGAGTAAAACATCCTAATAGCAAACTGGATGAATACTAACAAATACTTCCTACTACTAATTCTTGCTGGTGGTTATTAGTTTATTTGAATGGAAAGTAACTTTGCACACAACTTCTGCTCATCTAGCAGCCCTTATGTGTCATCAATCTTGTATTTTACTGTCATTATCACTTTTTTTCTGTGTTTGCACTGAAAATCCAGTGTGAAGTGGTCTCCCTCCCAGCACTGCCTGTTGTTAGGTATTTAGCTTCTCTAGTAACAAGGGCACGGGGATGCTGCTAGTTACTATGAAGGATCGAGCCTAGGTTGAGGGTGGGGTGGTTTCCTATCCATGAGGGGGGCTAGATTATGCTACGGCCAGACACTCAGAAGGTGGCATGATGGAAGTAGGCTCTGTCTGAGCCACAGCAGATGCCTTCCAGGGAGTCATCTTGGCCATAAGAGGAAAGAAAGTCATCACTGACTCATGCCAGGAGTCAGGCCAGTATAACATGTTTCATTGTTGATGGCTGGTCTCTTTAAGCCCAGGACATTGTAGGTGGCTGGGAGCTTAGTTTTGATGACACTTAGTATACTGCTGGTCGCCAGACACCCTTGCTGCTCACAACTTTTATTAACAGGAACTGTAAATGGTTATAATAGTCTACTGATGGTAGTATCAAAGATATTGCATCAGCAACAATGTAAAGCCAGGTTTGGCTAAAGTTCTTCCAACGACAAAGTTAAGGTCGTCTACTGTAGTCTTGTTACAGTCTCTCATCCAAAGGCGATTTCATTACTGAAGCGCAGCCGCACTGATTATCTAAAGTTAGGGTTCAAAGGTTGTTATACTCACACACCTTGTTTCCTGCCCATAAGGCTGCTTGGTTCTAGTAGCCCATTGGGTCCAGATTAGAGATGAGCGAGCGCACTCGTTCGAGCTTGATGCTTGTTCGAGTATTAGGGTGTTCAAGACATTCGTTACTCGAGACGAACACCACGCTGCACTAGACTCAATTACATTTCCTTCCCTGAGAACTTTGCACCCTTTTCTGGCCAATAGAAACACAGGGAAGGCATTACAACTTCCTCCTGTGATGTTCCAGCCCTATCCCACCCCCCTGCAGTGAGTGGCTGGCGAGATCAAGTGACCGCCGAGTATTTAAATCAGCCCCGCCCGCGGCTCGCCACAGACACATGCTAAGAGAGATCAGGGACAGTGCTGCTGCTGCTATAGGGACAGTGTTAGCGTCTTCAAGAACCACAACGGCCCTTCTTAGGGCCACAGCTCACCTAGTGCATTACTGTTGTGGCTGCTGTGAGCAGTTTTGCACATTTTTTTTTTAATGTATATCGGGCGTGCAGGCTGTAGGGTTCTCAGGCTGCAGTCTGTACTTGAGTATAGGGGCAGTATTGGTCAAGCAGGGACAGTGGTAGTGTAGAATCCTGTCTACAAGAACCCCAACGGTTCTTCTTAGGGCAACCCGCGACCGTGTGCATTTAACTCCGTGGTTGCTGGGAGTTGTAGTACCTGAAGTGGGTGCTGTGATCACTTTTGCAGCAATTTTTTTTTTTATGTATATCGGGTGTGCAGGCTGTAGCGTTCTCAGGCTGCAGTCTGTACTTGAGTATAGGGGCAGTATTGGTCAGGCAGGGACAGTGGTAGTGTAGAATCCTGTCTACAAGTACCCCAACGGTTCTTCTCAGGGCAACCTGCGACCGTGTGCATTTAACTCCGTGGTTGCTGGGAGTTGTAGTACCTCTGCATTGCACAGCCTAGCCTGCGTGCAGCCTTCATTTAAACATATTTCTGTCCGCACTTTGCATTGCCTCACTGCAGTGTGCCTCTAAGTGTACGCCAAGAAACCACACATTTTCTACAACGCTCTGTTGTACGTGTGCTGTCTCAGATGTTCACGGTCTGCCCGACGCCCATAGATTGAAAGTGCAATACACACTGCCTAGCCTCAGCCTGCATTGCAGAGTAAAATAAGGAGATTTTGAAAAAAATTCCTTTTTACGGCTAACGGTTACCCAGTACATGTGCCTGCGTGGCCTGTGGGACTTCACATCCATCCAAATTACATAGCCTTCCTTATAATTTATCTCTGGCTTCATTTTGCGTTATATTACCGCTGGCAGCCACCAACTGCGCGGCAATAATTCAAAAACATTTTTACACCGCTCTGTCTCTGCTCGATTCTTAATCTAGCATGCTGAGGGGTAGGGGTAGGGGCAGAGGACGTGGATGCGGTCGAGGACGCGGAGTACCAAGTGAGGGTATGGGCATAGGACGAGTTCCTGGTCCAGGTGAATCGCAGCCGGCTGCTGCGGGAGCAGGAGAGAGGACAGTTTCTGGGGTCCCCAGCTTCATATCGCAATTTTTGGGTCCACTTCGAAGACCTTTATTAAAAAATGAGCAGTGTGAGCAGGTCCTATCGTGGATGGCAGAAAGTGCATCCAGCAATCTATCGACCACCCAGTCTTCTACGCCGTCCACTGCTGCAATTCTGAATCCTCTAGCTGCTGCTCCTCCTTCCTCCCAGCCTCCTCACTCCATGAAAATGACACATTCTGAGGAGCAGGCAGACTCCCAGGACCTATTCTCGGGCCCCTGCCCAGATTGGGCAGCAATGGTTCCCCTCCCACCGGAGGAGTTTGTCGTGACTGATGCCCAACCTTTGGAAAGTTCCCGGGGTCCGGGGGATGAGGCTGGGGACTTCCGGCAACTGTCTCAAGAGCTTTCAGTGGGTGAGGAGGACGATGACGATGAGACACAGTTGTCTATCAGTGAGGTAATAGTAAGGGCAGTAAGTCCGAGGGAGGAGCACACGAGGATTCGGAGGAAGAGCCGCTGGACGATGAGGTGACTGACCCCACCTGGTGTGATAAGCCAACTGAGGAACGGTCTTCAGAGGGGGAGGCAATTGCAGCCGCAGGACAGGTTGGAAGAGGCAGTGGGGTGGCCAGGGGTAGAGGCAGGGCGCGAGCGAATAATCCACCAGCTGTTTCCCAAAGCACCCCCTCGCGCCAAGCTACCGTGCAGAGGCCTAGTTGCTCTAAGGTGTGGCAGTTTTTCACGGAGACGCCGGACGACCGACGAACAGTGGTGTGCAACCTTTGCCGCGCCAAGATCAGCCGGGGATCCACCACCACCAGCCTCACCACCACCAGCATGCGCAGGCATATGATGGCCAAGCACCCCACAAGGTGGGACGAAGGCCGTTCACCGCCTCCAGCTTGCGCCACTGCCTCTCCCCCTGAGCCCCAACCTGCCACTAAGATCCAACCCCCCTCTCAGGACACAGGCACGACCGTCTCCTGGCCTGGACCCACACCCTCACCTCCGCTGTCCTCGGCCCCATCCAGCAATGTCTCTCAACGCAGCGTCCAGCTGTCGCTAAGAGAATCGTTGGAGTGAAAGCGCAAATATGCCACCACGCACCCGCACGCTCAAGCTTTAAATGTCCACATAGCCAAATTGATCAGCCTGGAGATGCTCCCCTACAGGCTGGTGGAAACTGAGGCGTTCAAAAACATGATGGCGGCGGCAGCCACGCGCTACTCTGTCCCCAGTCGCCACTATTTTTCATGGTGTGCCGTCCCAGCCCTGCACGACCACGCCTCACGCAACATTGTACGTGCCCTCACCAACTCGGTTACTGCCTAGGTCCACTTAACAACGGACACGTGGACAAGCACAGGCAGGCAGGGCCACTATATCTCCCTGATGGCATATTGGGTGAATTTAGTGGAGGCTGGGACCGAGTCAGAGCCTGGGACCGCTCATGTACTACCCACCCCCAGAATTGCGGGCCCCAGATCGGTGCTGGTATCTGCAGCGGTGTATGCCACCTCCACTAAACCTTCCTCCTCCTCCTCCTCCAACGCAACCTCTACCTCGCAATCAAGACTTGTCACCAGCAGCACGTCGCCAGCAGTCGGTGTCGCGCGGCGCGGTAGCACAGCGGTGGGCAAGCGTCAGCAGGCCGTGCTGAAACTACTCAGCTTAGGAGAGAAGAGGCACACGGCCCACAAACTGTTGCACGGTCTGACAGAGCAGACCGACCGCTGGCTTTCACCACTGAGCCTCCAACCGGGCATGGTCGTGTGTGACAACGGCCGTAACTTGGTGGCGGCTCTGCAGCTCGGTAGCCTCACGCACATGCCATGCCTGGCCCACGTCTTTAATTTGGTGGTTCAGCGGTTTCTGAAAAGCTACCCACACTTCTCAGACCTGCTCGGAAAGGTGCGCCGGCTCAGCGCACATTTCCGCAAGTCCAAGACGGACGCTGCCACCCTGCGGACCCTGCAACATCGGTTTAATCTGCCAGTGCACCGACTGCTGTGCGACGTGCCCACACGGTGGAACTCTACGCTCCACATGTTGGCCAGGCTCTATGAGCAGCGTAGAGCTATAGTGGAATACCAACTCCAACATGGGCAATCATTAGCATCACCATTCCCCTGCTATGCCTGTTGAGAAGTTCCCTGCAAAGCATAAAGGCTGATGCTTTGCGGATGGAAATGGAGGCGGGGGAAGACAGTATGTCGCTGGATAGTCAGAGCACCATCATGTCTATATCTCAGCGCGTGGAGGAGGAGGAGGGGGAGGAGCCTGAGGAGGAAGAGACAGCTGGGCCCACTGCAGAGGGTACCCATGCTGCTTGCCTCTCATCCATTCAGCGTGTATGGCCTGAGGAGGAGGAGGAGGAGGAGGAGGATACTCAAAGTGATCTTCCTAGTGAGGACAGCCATATGTTGCGTACAGGTACCCTGGCACACATGGCTGACTTTATGTTAGCATGCCTTTCTCGTGACCCTCACGTTAGACGCATTCTGGCCACTACGGATTACTGGGTGTACACACTGCTTGACCCACGGTATAAGGAGAACCTTTCCACTCTCATTCCCGAAGAGGAAAGGGGTTTGAGAGTGATGCAATACCACAGGGCCCTGGTGGACAAACTGATGGTAAACTTCCTATCTGACAGCGCTAGTGGCAGAAGGCGCAGTTCCGAGGGCCAAGTAGAAGGGGAGGCGCAGAGATCAGGCAGCATGTTCAGCTCAGGCAGTGGAACACTCTCCAAGGCCTTTGCCAGCTTTATGGCTCCCCAGCAAGATTGTCTCACACCTCCCCAGCCCAGGCTGAGTCGGAGGGAGCACTGTAAAAAGATGGTGAGGGAGTACGCAGCCGATCGTACCACCGTCCTCCGTGACGCCTCTGCTCCGTAAACTACTGGGTGTCAAAGCTGAACACGTGGCCCGAACTCGCGCTGTATGCCCTGGAGGTGTTGGCGTGCCCTGCGGCTAGCGTCTTGTCAGAGAGGGTGTTTAGTGCAGCTGGGGGAATCATCACGGACAAGCGTACCCGCCTGTCAACTGACAGTGCCGACAGGCTTACACTCATAAAGATGAAGAAAGCCTGGATTTCCCCAGACTTCTCTTCTCCACCAGCGGACAGCAGCGCTACCTAAAGACCTTTGTCAATCTGTGTATGATATTCGTCCTCCTCCTCCGGCTCCTCCTCCTGAAACCTCACGTAATCACCGCGAACGGGCAATTTTTCTGTGGGCCAAAAGGCTCATATAACTTTTCTAAATAATATTTATCTGTTTCAATTCTCATTAAAGCATTGAAACTTCCAACTGAACCAATTTTTATTGTGACTGGGCTGCCTCCAGGCCTAGTTAAAAATTAAGCCACAGTAACCAAAGCGATTAATGGGTTTCACCTGCCCTCTGGGTTGGGCATGGGCAATTTTTCTGGAGTACATTTGTACTGACGGTATACCAATTTTTCGGGCCCTCGCCTACAATGTAATCCAAGTAATTTTTATGGGCTTCGCCTGCACTCATGCTACACCACTGTGTCTGGGGTTGGCCTACACTTTTGCTACAGAAATGTAACTCTGTTCTGCCTACCTATACTTCTGCCACAGTAATGCTACAGGGGTCTGACTATACTTCAGCAACAGAAATGTTACTTCGGTCTGCCGATACTTCTGCTCCTGAAATGTTACCTTGGTTGGTGTATACTGTTACTACTGTAATTTTACTAATACTGGGCTCTTCCCATACTGCTTCAACGGAAATGTTACTGGGGCAGGTCTATACTGCTATAACAGAAATGTAACTAATAGTGGGCTTTGCCCATACTGCTTCTACGTTACTGTTGCTGGGGTCTGTCTATACTCCTACTACTGAAATCTTACCAATACTATGCTCTCCCTGCACTGCTGCCAGGGAAATGTGAATCTGCTGCTTTGCCCATACTGCTTCTACGTTACTGTTACTGGGGTCTGACTATACTCCTACTACTGAAATGTTACAAATGCTGTGCTCTCCCTACACTGCTGCCAGGGAAATGTAAATCTCCTGCTTTGTCCCTACTGCTTCTACGTTACTGTTACTGGGGCCTGACTATACTCCTACTACTGAAATCTTACCAATACTATGCTCTCCCTGCACTGCTGCCAGGGAAATGTGAACCTGCTGCTTTGCCCATACTGCTTCTACGTTACTGGGGTCTGTCTATACTGATACTACTGAAATGTTACTGGGGTCTGTGTATAGTGCTGCAAATGAAATGTTACTGGGGTCTGTCCTCACTGCTGCCAATGAAATGTTACAGGGGTTTGTGCATACTCTTACCGCTGAAATGTTACTAATTCTCGGCTCTGCCTATTCTCTGCTACTGCAATGTTACAGGGTAGTGGAAACGGAGGCTTCCCAAAGACATGATGGTGGCGAGGCCACGCTACTAGGTTCCACAGGCGAGACAACTTTTCAGCGACGTGGTCACTGGGAAGGTGCATATAACCACGGACACGGGGACAGGACACGTACTGCCTCAAAAACTTTCCCGTCCTCCTCCTCCAACAATGAAAACATTCTTGGCCGAAGCCCACCAGTATTTAATCTGACGTTAGCTCTGCTGTCCAGGGAACTGCAATGGGATATATTCATGTACCGCTGGTGGCTTCCTGGGACCCACCCATGCTGTCGGTCCACACGGAGTTGTAACTGCATGTGTCCACTTCTAAAGAACCCCAGTCTGACTAGGGCATGCAGTGTGGGCCGAAGCCCACCTGCATTTAATCTGACATTAGCTCTGCTGTCCAGGGCACTGCAATGGGATATATTCATGTACCGCTGGTGGCTTCCTGGGAGCCACCCATGCTGTCGGTCTACACGGAGTTGTATCTGCATGTGTCTACTTATAAAGAACCCCAGTCTGACTGGGGCATGCAGTGTGGGCCGAAGCCAAACTGCATTAAATCTGACGTTACCTCAGCTGTGCTGGGCACTGCAATGGGATATATTTATGTACCGCCGGTGGGTTCCAGGGAGCCACCCATGCTGTGGGTCCACAGGGACTTCACATAGGGGATTTGTACCTGCCTGTGTCTATGAATTAAAAACCCTGGTCCGGTTGCCGCATGCAGTGTGGGCCGAAGCCCACCTGCATTTAATCTGATGTTAGCTCTGCTGTCCAGGGCACTGCAATGGGATATATTTATGTACCGCCGGTGGGTTCCAGGGAGCCACCCATGCTGTCGGTCCACAGGGACTTCACATAGGGAATTTGTACCTGCCTGTGTCTATGTATTAAAAACCCTGGTCAGGTTGGGGCATGCAGTGTGGGCCGAAGCCCGCCTGCATTTAATCTGACGTCACCTCAGCTGTGCTGGGCAATGCAATGGGATTTATTTATGTACTGCCGGTGGCTTCCTGGGACCCTCCCATGCTGTTGTTGGTCCACACGGACTTCACAATAGGGAGTTGTACCTGCCTGTGTCTACTTATATAAAAAAACTCCAGTCTGACTGGGGCATGCAGTGTGGGCCGAAGCCCACCTGCATTTATTCTGACGTTAGCTCTGCTGTGCAGGGCACTGCAATGGGATATATTAATGTACCGCCGGTGGGTTCCAGGGAGCCACCCATGGTGTGGGTGCACACGGAATTCCCATTGCGGAGTTGTACCTGCCTGTGACTATTTATAAAAAACCCCGGTCAGACTGGGGCATGCAGTGTGGGCCGAAGCCCACCTGTATTTAATCTGACGTTAGCTCTACTATCCGTGGCACTGCATTGGGACAAACTACAGGAGCAATACAGCGCTAATGAGACGTGCACAGCTATGCTAGCATAGGAGTCCGCTGTAGGCCCGCGATTGCTGAGGGTTTGTGCAGAGGCCTATGTCCTGGGTGCAGTGAAAGTCTGCTTCCTGCCTAGGATTGCTGAAGCTGTGGGCTGAGGCCTATGTCGTGGGCGCTGTGCAAGTCTGCCATGTTTGGCCGCTCAGATCAATTTTTTGTTCATGTCTTGGGCTTCCTAGGACCCACCTATGCTGTTGGTGCAAACTTAGTTCCCATCTCGGTGTTTGACCTGTCTGGCACAAAGGCACTGACTGACTTGGGTAGGGGGCAGAGTGCAGATGGCTTTCCCCTTGCAGTGTGGATTGAGCTATGCGACACCTTGACAGAATGAATACTGTGTGGCACATGGATTCCCTATTGCTATGCCCACGTTTGCAGCTCCTGACGGAGGTGGCACAGGATTGGATTTCTCATTGCTTCTGTACAGCATTGTGGGCTATCGCCCCGCCCCTTTTAAAGAGGGTCGCTGCCTGGCCCTGCCAATCCTCTGCAGTGTGTGCCTCCGGTTCCTCCTCATGGCTGACACACTTATAAATAGACATGAGGGTGGTGTGGCTGTGAGGCTATGAAGTGAGCGTGTGGCATGAGGGCAGCTGAAGGCTGCGCAGGGACACTTTGGTGTGCACTGTGGACACTTTATCGTGCGGGGGGGGGGGTTGGGCAGCATGTAACCCAGGAGAAGAGGCAGCGGTGTGTCCCGCAGGCAGTGCTTGTGCTTAGTTGGAGGTAGTGTGGTGCTTTGCTAAGGTGTCGCTTACTAATGAGGGTTTGTCCGAAGTAAAAATTGTTAGGGGGGGGTCCCACTCTTGCCGCTATTGTGGCTTAATAGTGGGACCTGGGAACCTGAAATGCAGCCCAGCATGTTGCCCCTCGCCTGCCCTATCCGTTTCTGTGTCGTTTCCATCACTTTCTTGGGATTTGCAGATTTTCACCAATAAAACCTTAGCGGAGCATGGGTCATATACAAAAATGCTCGGGTCGCCCATTGACTTCAATGAGGTTCGTTACTCGAAACGAACCCTCGAGCATCGCGGAAAGTTTGACTCGAGCAACGAGCACCCAAGCATTTCGGTGCTCGCTCACCTCTAGTCCAGATCATGAGGTGCAGGGGAGATGCCTGCTAACCTTCTCAAAACTGCCACACTGCTGTCTTCCCGAAAACCTATCAGAGATTGGAGGAGATTAGAGGAAGAGGGAACGCACACAGAATTCCTCGCTATATATTTAGTTGTCTCAGAGCTGCATCAGACAACATAAGGTTACCCCCTTACAACTACTGTACATGTAAGAGGGGCCTCTCTCAGATGCTGCATATGATTGGAGCAGGGCCATGCAGAACTTCCTGGGAAGTGAGGGAGAGGAGGTCCCGCACAGCGCAGTACTGGCAGAATGGCTGCTAATGGATGGAAACAGCGGGCAGCAGAAAAATAGGACGATCTACGTGGAGAACTGAATTGATAGAGCTGAAACTTGGTTCAGATAGTAGCAAAGCAGCCGCCAACGAGCATGGGGGCTGCTGCTGAAAATTCTTTTGAAAACTTTGGTACGCTGTAAGTAATGCATTCATAACTTTCAATTTAGTTTTTTTCTGAAGGTGTTAATTTATTCAACAGGTGGTTTTATTATACTTTTTAAAGCATTTCAAAGAGTAAAATGATCAATGAGAATCTGCAGCAATTACGTATGATAATTGGTCTGCTAAGGAGTTGGAAGTCCTCAGCATGCCCTGAAACTCACACAGATTCAGAAATCCCCTTTCACTTGTACTGAACTGTAATTTATTTTGGATCTTCAGTGTGGAATCTGCATCAGAAATCTCCCATGGCGTCTGGATGTGCAAGTGGAGAGTAGGAGGCTCTGCTGGAGGCTTTTGCTGGTGGTTTGCACGCAGTACATTCATGTAGTTTCATATGCAGTGTAGGAGAAGACTCGCGATCCTGCCTCCCTTTCCTGAATTCGTACATTCAATTTTTTGAATATTCTTGAATTACATTTTTACATTTTAATGACGCATTCCTAAAAAGAGAGAAAAAGGGGATGGGGAAAAATTAGAGAAGCAAAAATTCAGACATACATCTCACCCAGTCAAATTTATGGGAGCCTCACAAAAAAAATGAAAGTACCTCCAAAAGAGAAGAATAAGATACTATCAAGGTAAAATGCAGAACTCAGTAGCCGTCCAGAACCTGCCAGTCAACAATATGCCCTATACTCTGGCATCTGCATGAAATCCGGTCATGGCCTCTATCATAGGACTTCCAAGAGGCTTTGGAATATGCCTCTAGTTCCTCCATTCTCTGAAGGAAGAGAACCTCCTGTAACCCATGGGGTTTTGGAGGGTGGTCTAGAGCTCTTCCATAGATGTGAAATCACTGACCACTCTGCCCTAAAGAGGAATCTGGATAAACCCTTGGAGAGCCTCTTCATGGTGCCAGGAAACATAGAAAGCAATGGTGTGGAGGGCTCATTGTGGGCAAATAGCCTCATTATCTTTTCAATTAGCCCAATGACCTTATGCCAAAAAACTTGAAAAGTAGGACATTCCCAACAGATATGTATCATTGTGACCCGAGCCCTCCCGCAGCGCCCGCAGCTATCTGATACTGACAGAAATAGTCCATGTAGGGTAGATGGGACCCTATACCAACGTGCCAGTACTTAATAATTGGTCTCCTGAGCCTTGCTAGAGCTAAGCATTTTGTGGCATAAAGTGAAGCACTTTGCTCAATCCAACACCGAGAATGTAAAATTCAGCTTCTTTTATGTATAATATGTATGGTTTTGGATTATAGGGCACATACCGCGACGGTTTTGGTTGGCGTCGGCTTTGGGTTATTTTCTTTTTTATGTATATATTTTTATTTCATTCAGTAATTTTGTTTTACTTATGTATGTAATTGTGTTTTTACTATCTATGTCCCTCATGATGTTATATAAGACCTCTGGGGGACATTCACATGTTTTTTTTTTAGTTTGACACTTTCACACTGCAGTTGGGGAATCCATAAGAGCCCCAGTTACAGGGAAAAACATCCAGCTGTAGTGACATTAATCACTGGCAGAACTGATTGGGGTCTGCTAGGACCCTGCAGCTCTGCTGTAGCAGGGGATCCCGGTGGCCACGTGACTGTTGGCTCGTGTAGTGGAAGTTATACTTCTACTTTCACTTTTTAGTACATAGCACTCATTGAGCACTGTGTACTAAAGAAAAGAGGAGACAGAAAGGGTTAAAAAACCCTCCTGCCTTCTCCTCCGGGTTAACAGTTGTGACTAACAGCTGACAACCCGACATGCTTCTGATTTATTGCAGAAGCAGGGGCTTTAAACCCCCGCCATATTTTTACTAATTGCTGGGTTTAAAGCCCAATACCAAGCACCGTAAATTTACTGTGCTTGGTCCTTAATGGGTTAAGAGAAAAGGAACCTGTTGTTGACTAGCAGCATACATGTTTGCGAATAAATTCCTTGCCTGAAAATTTGCAGTTGACAACAAGGTAGCAAGCATTAGGAGCGGCATACATGTTGCAAATTGTATGAGGTAAAGATTTGTGGAACAGAATAGAGACTCATTTGGTTTAATTTAGTGAAATACTAACATGGTACCGGGCGGAATAATATAGTTTTTTGAAGTCGGGCACTTGTCCTGTCTTCAAGTCTATTTACTGAAGGCATAGTATTTGCGACCTGAGTTTATGAAATGAATGCAAGATCTGGAATCTCTTTTTAGGTATGGTGAACCCCTTAAAATTAGGGAATGCTATTGACAGATCAATAGCATGGTCGGTAGTTGAGTAAGATTCCCTGAAATGGTCCCCCATTTCTCTGTGGAATAAGAACGGGTAAAATGTGATTGTTCTCAGCAAGTAATCTTGTAGATATGATACCTTTTAATGGCTATCAAAAATACATGATGTTATAGCAAGCTTTCGGACCTCTGAGTATTCTTCCTCAGGCATAATGAAATAGATCTGAAGAGGCATGCATATTTATACACACATACTTATGACAAGGCACAGACATGGAAGGGATTAATTTGCACGGAAAGGTTACTACAACAGGATGAGTAGACGAATAAAAAGTATGAAAAAAAGCATGAAAAATTATACTCGGGTGAGCATGCATAGTGAAGGGAAAATGGATAATGTGGGGCCTGGTCGCATGGAACATGGTCACCACAAAGCATCAAAATCACAGTTCTCTATTCCTACTGGATCCACTATGTTGCCAATGGCGGCAACACTGTGGTTGGGGAAGAGCAAGAGTCTTATTCAATGGAGTGCTGAGCCGAGGAAGGCGAGATTCTTGGAATTACAATTGGAGATAGTTTTGCAGAGAAACAAACTCCCACCTTGGTAGCGTCAGCGATGATAATTCTAAGGTTTTGAGGAAGAACGTGAGATCTCCTGGAGTGCATAGGGAATCGCCTGAATGGACATGGAGGGGGAATGGGAATCCCCGTCTGCAAGGAATATTGCAGGTTTCTAAAATTGCAAGCGAGCAGTGTGTTGGCGTAGTATTCAATGGAACAGGTCAGAAAAAAGTTGTAACTTTGCTCTGTTAAAGTCGAGTTCTGGGTGCATTCTTGCTTTTTGCAGAATTTCTCCCTTTAGGGTGTAATAATGTATCTGGCAAATTGCATCGCATGGGCGGGCAGGATCGGAGCTTCTCACTCATAGTGCTCTATGAACTCTGTCTATTTCAATATGAGTATCCACTGGCCTACCAAAAAGGTTAGGGACAAGTGTGAGAGTGTGTGAGGGCAGGGACACTCCACCTAGGGTAGCAGGGTGTAAGGAGGGCTATAAGCTGGATGTGGAGTTGAGAGGAGAGCAGCTGCAGAGGGAAAATGCATTAAGACCAGCATTTCTAATGGCGGTCTTTATGTAATTCCCAACGGTGTCCGATGCAACTAATATATGAAGATACGCACACTATATCTTTGGCGGCTCTCAGCTCCTCTGTGTGCCTACTGTGCCAACTGGGATCTGGAGTAGATTTTTGGTCTAATTTATGCCAGATTCTGACAAGCCATACCCCTTTTTGAGAAAGTGGTGCAGAGCGCCCTACTGATCAAAAAGTTGCACAATTTTTGCACAAGCAGGTATTACACCAAATCTTCCCATTGCTCACCCTTCGTCCAGTGTCATTAAAGATCTAAGATGAGTTTGAATGACTGTAACAGCCAGTGTGGACTAACATATGCTGCGTCCGTGTAGCGATACGATTGTTGGTGCAAAGGTTATTCAGCCATCAACTTACTCCTATTTAATATCTTTGGCAACCCTAAGGGTCTTCCCTTCCTGGGGGGCAACACTGCAGAGCTTCTGAGCAGAATGTTCCCTAAGAAAGCCTTCAGCATTTCCAGTAGCAGTAAAGTGGAGTGGATTTGAATCACATCTGCATGCAGTGTTGGGGTCCTGGGTTCAAATCCGACTGAGGACAACATCTGCATGGAGTTTGTATGTTCCCTCCCAAGTTTACATGTGTTTCCTCTGGGCACCCCAAAAACATACAGTCAGGTGAATATATAGATTGTGATCCCCCATGGGGACAAAAAATATCAGTTCAGTTAAAGTGCTGCGTAATGTGATAAATAAAGTAGATTAGTATGATCCGTATTACGTCACTTGTTTGCTGAGGATTTGCACCGCAAATTTCACCTTTTTCTATGCAAATGATGAAATCTGCAGCAAATTCCCAACATTTATGCATCAGGGGAAGAATCTCTGGCTTTAAGTAGGTTTGCTGTAGATTTCTCGCAGTGGATCTGCGCCATGGAACATATCCGAAGTGTTCTCAGTGCACTTCTTGGAGATGTAAAATGCATAAAGAAATCTCCTAGACCACTTACCGGTATACAGTCTATTGAGACATTTGAAATTAACCCCTAAGTTACATCCAATGTACATGTATGCAGAGTTTGTGCACAGAGAACTTGACGAATAACTCCGATCCATGCAGTTAACCATTTATATGCCACTTTCAATAAAGCCCAACAGAGGGAGGGGCTCTCTCTGTCACCTGAACAGCTTCCCCGTGATCAGCCATTCACATCATGGCATTCTGCGGTCTTGTGAAGTGGATGTTTGTCTATTAAGCCCTGCCTGTGACAAGGCGTAATAGAATGCTTGCTCAAATGCAATATATTGCAATACTGAAATATATAGTATAAGCAATCAAACGCATACAAGTTTAAGTTCTCGGTGGGGACTAAAATAAAAGTTAAAAATAAGTAAATTAAAGATTTTTGTAATTATTACAGAAAGTAAGTAATATTAAAACTTAAAAGAAAAAAAACTTTTGGCATTTTTTTTCAGCGGATCATTTTTTATTTCAATCGTTTATCACTGAACAGTAACATGACCAAATGTTAGATTGATAGTTTTAGGCCAGAGCTTTACATATGATCTGTATTTTTTTTTGTATAAATTCTTTATTTATAAATTTTGGGGTGGATACGGAAAGAAAAAAGGGAAATCCGCTTATCCGGATCGACACCTGGGAAGCACGTGGGAAAAGAAAAACAAGAAAAACGTATACATCATCCTGTAAAAGACAAGCTTTCACACAACAGAAAAAAACGTTGGCATACCGATGGTAGTGTACAATAGCTCAATGCAGCCTGGGGGTATAATGTTAGCATTACATTTTCCCAGTGCCTCCTTGTGGATATGCGCTCATATAGTATCTACTTGGTGACCGACCTAATATTTTACCACATCCCAAATCATTCAGACCTGATGTAGAGAAGCTGCCGATGGTTGGCGGTGCTACATTGGCACAACATGGGGCCACTTTCACACTTTTTCCAAGGTCACTATAAATTCCCAATCTGCCCCTGGATGAAGGTGCCAAATTATCCAGCAATCCTGCCCTGTGGATGTGGAAGAAGTCACTTCTTCTTCTGCTCTGTCACTTAAAATACTTCTCTATAAGCCCGCCACGGGTCTCAGCATCACAAAAATCACTTTACCCAGCCTTCCTTTATCAAGATCGTTAAATTACTTATTCCAATTTAATGGCTTCAAAGCGATTCTCCGGCTCTTCACCGGTGGAACACCAAAATGTATAAAATGTTCAGAGCAGAGCAATTAACGAGCTGGGAAAGTCATTAACATGAGAACATAATAGGAGAAGGGCCACAAAGGATCTCTAAGGATTCCCCGTCCTCCAGTATGAATGTCGATTATCACCTTCTTTCGCTCTCACGGTGTAACCTCTTATCTTCGTCTGCACTTTTATCTCACCTGCACTTTCACTTTCAATGTATAAATCATCCCAAAACCTCATTTAGTGATTTTATGGCTTTTTTAACTTGGATTTTTTCCAAATTCTGCTCCTGTTACACGAGCTCCTCTTTGGGATCTGTAGCACACAGGCTGTATTCAAGGAAATCTTTTTAATAAAAAGAGATTTGACAAAGAGCTCGACCCTTAAAGTCAAGAAAACCACAATATGTTGAGCTTTAAGAAAATGTCACTTTTAATGAAAGAATCTTAGTCATTATATCCTCTCAGCAACAATCCGCGCTGCACTGAAGAATGAAGGAGGTTCTTATCCAAAATGTTTGAGATCTTCTAAGATGACTTAAACGGGAAGTTACAGAATGTACAGGGTCCAGCAGAAGGAACGCCCATTTTTTAGTATTATAGCATAAGTGGACATGTTCTCTTTTACAATATCTCCCAAAATACAATTAAGATCACAAAAACATCCAAAGTCATGTTCAACTGTAGGCCACAATTGTTTGTAGGACATGCAGGTAATTATTCTGATTGACAGTACCATCCAGATGTGGTATAGATTACCAGCTCATACAAAAGCGGCCTGACTAATTCTAGACCCTGTATATAAAATTGCTCCATATTATACCATAAATGAGACCCAAACCCCTTCCCAGTCTCCAGTATGTCCAGAGAGTGAACATTTGTGATTAAGTGAATTCTTTTCAAAGAGTGGCATCTCACTTGTTAGAGCTGCTACTTTGCTGTGCTACAGTTTCAGGTTCAAATCTGACCTTGGGCAACCTCTGGATGGCTTTTCCACCTTTCCTAGTTTCCTACTTGTGGTATGTTCTTATCCACTGGTCAAAAACAAGAAATATTTATTTTTTAAAAAGTACTTTTGACCTGCTTTGCAGGGCAATCTTGTCTTCAGTTGAACTTGGATCACTTAGTTTTATGGGAGGTCCCTTCCATGAAGACCCCCTATTCTGGAATGTAAGGCCTTTCTATCCCACAGATTTTCACCAGGAAGTCCAAAGGAATCTTTGATAAATTTGCTATTTATTTAAACATACATATAAAGAGACGGTATTAGTGTATCTTGACTCCCCCATGAAGCTAGGGGTTTGACAGGATTTGGATGCAGGCACGCCCCTGTCACACCCCCAGCTTCTGATTGGTGATTTCTTAAAGGTCCTTGCTGAACAGTGTGCAGTGTGTTTTGCCGTGGCTGGACGGCTACGGATTAGTGTAGGTGTTAGGCTGACATTATTTGCTGAAAAGGGGTGCATGTCATGGGGAAAAAAATGTAAGCCTAACCCCAAAACATCGCTAACCCTAACCCTCTTGCCAAAGCAAAACTCACAGCACTGGTATGATGGCGAACAGGCTGCTTATTCCTGTGCAGGGGGCAAGCAGATTTGAGTCGGCCTTACCGGCGCTCTTCACTACTGAAATGTTAGGACCAACGGCTCTTCGCTTCTTCCTCGGCCTGCACTACAAGGGATTGGGGCCAAAATTTGTTACACTGCAGCCGCCGGGGACTGCCGCAGTGGCCTCGGTAAGAGGAAGGCACAGTAAGTGCAGCGCTTCCGCCGGTGCAGCACTGACCACAGTGTGGATAGCGCTGCTGCCAGGAACACGCTGCCACACACGTCGCCGGGTGTCTAATAACTGTATGCGAGAAGCAGCACACACTTTTACCACAAACTTGGTGGGAAGCGAACAGCTGATGCACTCTCCAAGTAGATCCTGACCACGGATCCAATCTTCAAGCACTTCCAAAGAAAAAAGAAGAAGCGGCAGACTGGTGCAAAAGTAGAAATTCACATCCTCAGAGCACAAAGGATGTCTCTTTATTAGATTCCACTGAAAAACATAGACAATGTTTTGGCTGGACACGCCGCCGGGAACAGCAGGAAGACTGAGAGGGCGCTGGCCAAAGTCAGGCTAGCGCTGTTGCCAGAAGGCCGCTGCCGCAGATACCGCTGCCAGGAACAGTGACAGGGAGCAGAGGCGCAGGGGGGAAGCTACTGCTCGGAGCCCGCTCCCCCTGACACCACCGCTGGGAACAGTGACAGGGAGAAGACGCCACAGGGGTGAAGTCGCCGCCGGTATAGCAGCGGCGCTATACTCACTTGACGAGGCCGTTGTGGATTGCCGAGTTCCAGGAGCTGCTGTCAGGGAGAGAAATAAGAGCCTATCGGGAACAGGGGGCGTCAACTCCCTGTCAAGCACCTAGCATCTTGTCACCACCCACAGTTCCGATGGCGTCAAGATACACTAATACCTAAAGAGAATAACAACATAAAAAATCAAGGGAAGACAGGTGCAACGCGTTTCGGGGTACTTACACCCCTATATATGTTTTTGATAGAGATGAGCGAGCACCAAAATGCTCGGGTGCTCGTTGCTCGAGTCGAACTTTCCGCGATGCTCGAGGGTTCGTTTCGAGTAACGAACCCCATTGAAGTCAATCGGCGACTCGAGCATTTTTGTATATCACCCATGCTCCGCTAAGGTTTTCATTGGTGAAAATCTGGAAAACCCAAGAAAGTGATGGAAACGACACAGATACGGATAGGGCAGGCGAGGGGCAACATGCTGGGCTGCATTTCAGGTTCCCAGGTCCCACTATTAAGCCACAATAGCGGCAAGAGTGAACCCCCCCCCCCCTAACAATTTTTACTTCGGACAAACCCTCATTAGTAAGGCACACCTTAGCTAAGCACGACACTACCTCCAACTAAGCACAATCACTGCCTGCGGGACACACCGCTGCCTCTTCTCCTGGGTTACATGCTGCCCAACCCCCCCCCCCCCCCCCCCGTGCGCACGACCCTGCGTCCGCAGCGCACACCAAAGTATCCCTGCGCAGCCTTCAGCTGCCCTCATGCCACACGCTGGCCTCATAGCCACACCACCCTCATGTCTATTTATAAGTGCGTCTGCCATGAGGAGGAACCGCAGGCACACACTGCAGAGGGTTGGCAGGGCCAGGCAACGACCCTCTTTAAAAGGGGCTGGACAATATCCCACAATGCTGTTTGAATGGACGTGAAGTCCCACAGGCCACGCAGGCAAATGCAATGGGTCACCGGTAGCCGTAAAAAGGATTTCTTTTTTAAATTTCCTTTTTTTTCGATGCAATGCAGGCTGAGGCTATGTAGTGTGTATTGCACTTTCAGTCTATGGGTGTCAGACACACTGTGCACTTTTGAAACAGCACACGTATAACACAGAGCGGTGTAAAAAATTTGTGGTTTCTTGGCGTACACTTAGAGGCAGACAGCGCTGACGTTACGCTAACTGCAGACAGAAAAATATTTACATGAAGGCTGCACGCAGGCTCTGCTGTGCAATACTGAGGTACTACAACTCCCAGGAACCACGGAGTTGAATGCACAAGGTCACAGGTAGCCCTAAGAAGGACCGTTGGGGTTCTTGTAGACAGGATTCTACACTACCACTGTCCCTGCCTGACCAATACTGTCCCTATACTCAAGTACAGACTGCAGCCTGAGAACGCTATAGCCTGCACGCCCGATACACATAAATGGCTCAAATTTCTCAGGGAAGGAAATGTAATTGACTCGAGTGCCGCGTGGTGCTCGTCTCGAGTAACGAGCGTCTCGAACACACTAATACTCGAACGAGCATCAAGCTCGGATGAGTACGCTCGCTCATCTCTAGTTTTTGAACACATATTTGTGTATATAAAAATACCTGAGTGCTGTTCCTACTTCATTACTGCTGGTCAAAACGAAAAAGTGTGGTGGTTCAGTTGTAAGAGCTGGGGCTAAAGTTGTGGGTTCAAATCTAACCAAGCGCAACCTACACCTGGAGTTGAAGGTTCCACTTTCACCAAGGGGCACCTCCATCTGGAGTTGTAGGTTCCGATCTCACCAAAGGTAACTTGTGGATGGCTTTTTGATCTTTCTTTGGTGTTTCTTGTGTTATAATCTTCCCCACCATTGGGACAAAATCTAAAAGTGGGATAGCTGAGTTATTAGAACTACCGACTTGTGGGGCTAGTGCTGCAGGTTCAAATCTAACCAAACGCAATCTCCACTTAGAGTCGCAGTTACAAATCTGACTGAAGGCAACCTTTGGATGGCTTTTTGGTGTTTGTGGTAGATTCTTCCCCTCCACTAGGACAAAACTAAAAAGTCTGGAAGCGCAGTTGTTAGAGCTGTTTCTTTGCGGTGTTACAGTTGAGGATTCAAATCTAACCAAGCTCAATCTTTACCTGAAGCTGCAAGTTTAATTCTGACCAAGGGTAATCTCCACCTGGAGTTGCAGGTTCAAATCTGAGCAAGGGCAACCTCTGGTTGGTTTTTCATCATTTCTTGTGGCACATTCTTCCTCTTCACTTGGACTAAAACAAAAAGTGTGATTAGAGCTGCTTTATGGTACGAGATTTCAGAATCAAATCTAACCAAGAGCAACCTTCAACGGGAGTTGTGGGTTGAAATCTGACCAAAGACAGATTCAGCTTTTTGTCTTTACCTTTCCTTGGCATTTCTAGTGATATGTTCTTCCTCTTCACTGGGATGAAGCCACTGTTCAGCCCTTAACCCTTTCCAATCCAATTTCTTTCCTGGTTTTCCTAGGGGGCTTACTCTTTTTCTGCTATTATAGAACTAAAGCCAGTACTGCATGAGGTGACACATTGGATAGGCTCCAATAGAAGAGAGGCTGGCAATATACAGTAAGAGAACCCTGATGGGCATTTTCCAACATCGGAGCTGTACAGCCTTATATCATAATGTCTTTAGACGTCAGGCAGTGGATGGGAAAGGGTTAAGGGATGTATCACTGGAAATGTTAAGTCATGTTGTATAAGAACCTAGAACTCTTACCCTGTAGAACTTTAAAAACGCCCTTGTAATGGAAGAGGAGCGATCTATATGCATGAACAGATACCTCTAGAAAATAATGTCAGCCTGCAAATGTTTGTTTGGGTGCCTGCTAATTGAGGGGCTGCACTTGGATGAACATAACACTCAAAATAATGGCAAGTCAAAGTGCAGCCCAACAAAAGTCGTAATCCGCATATGGTTCCCATGGATCAGCCGCAGCAGGTACGGCACCCTTCTGCTCTGCACTTATGAGGTTGAATCATGCATATTGTCTCTGAATACATGAAGAAAAGCTGTATAGGGTCATAAGACTACTATTTTAAAATGTTGAAACGTTAATGGGGTGTTCCCATTAAAGACATCCATCCCCTAATCACAGGATAGGGAAGAAATGTATGACCGCTGGGGTCTAGTAAGTGACCCTGACCATAGTGCACCATGATGCCCAGTGTGAAGAAGAATGCTGTGTGTCCTATTTTTGTCTGTTTTCACAGTGTCTGGGCCTTCAAGAAAACCGGTGTCCATGTGTGCTCTGTTTTGTGTTCTTGGACCCAACATGCCAACAGCCGTGTGAATATGCACCTAAATATTAATTTTCTCCTTATGTACTTTGCTAACCTATGGAAGCACCAACGTGAGGCGGCTTTACATGGATATATTTGCACATACAATATGCAGAGAATAGAACCCATTGATTTCAATGGGTTTGTACATATTTTCGGTTATTACACATGCACTCTTCACGTGGGCCAAATGTAAGGTCAAATAGGACACTTGATTACATTACTATTTTTATAATAAGTACAAAAATTTGGATATAATGACTAAATATGTTCTTCGGTAAACTTTCAAACCCCCTTCTGAGTATCAATGACACGCTGGTTTCATGAGCTTTGGATGATGCAGTATTACCCTCTTGAATAACAAGTATAACACATCAATTTAATACTTTCACGCTGGCATTCTGAGAAGAGCCTCTTCTATATTGGAGGGTCCCGAGTTGTGTTGGGAAGACCATCTGTTGAACATGGTTACGACCTGCCGCTAGGTACTGGGATCATGGCTGCCATCTTGGTACCAGACGTCAGGTAAGTGTGGAATGAGCACTGTGGCTCTTACTGCATCCCCCCAGAGCCTTTGGTATGCAGTACAGCGCAGTCTCCTATGAGCCAGTGAGAGAGGCTCTGTCCTAAGAGATGTTTTGGGACCCTTTCACCGGGTTCTGCTAACCCCCATAGTTTTGCTTTGTCAGTCAGAGTTAAGGGTCTGTTGGGGGACCTGTGCTCCATTTTTTCTGGACAAGAACCTTACTCTGGTCCATCCCACCACTAAATTTTAGTATTTTCTCATCAGTATTTAATGAAGTCGGTTTTCTAACAAGTGGAGTTGAGAACTATGTACAAATATTCCAAAAATGTCCAACAAGAGAAAAATTAATACAGAAGGAAGATGATTGAATGAAAAATGGGAAATCGAATACATTCTTGTGCTTCAAGGAGAAAAACTGGTATGTGTATTGTGTTATGAGGCAGTCGGTGGTAAAGGAATACAATATACCAAACACAGAGCGAGTGCAAATACGCCAATGTGAATGAGTCTTACAATTACACACGGCCTTTTAAAAGCCACCAAAATGCTGAAGTGGTCCCTGGTAAGATGAGTTTGACACCCCTGCTTTACAGCTTCCTTTACGAGCTGCAGTTAATCTGTCCGGCACATGGACTTGGCAATTGTTTCAGCAATTAGTGGTGATTTGCATACGGTTACAGCGAATCAACAGCAGTGCATACGAGCACCCTAACAAGTGCTTCAATGGATTGCCATCCAGGTTTCTGACTGAGAGTGGGATTAAGACTCAGTAAATTAGCTGTCCCATAAACAGCCATTCTTGGTCAGCAAATATTTCCATCATGCACCATAAAATCTCTTTAAAAATGTGTTACCTCCAAGGATCCTTTCCTGCCATAGGTGACTAAGAGAGACCCCATACTCTTGGTCATCCCTCCACACCCGCAAAGCTGTTTCAACCTCTTCCTGCAATGCCAAACACCACTTTAAGTGCAGTCCGTCTCTATGTAAAAACTCTTGCAAATCCTCTTCAAACTCTGTGATACACCACAATACCCCCATTTCTCTTGACAAAAGGTCCATCTCCTTATTAAGCTTCACTTGGTCCTTGTTCAACGTGCTCACCAACGTGCAATGCAAAACTTTTCTCTCAACCATGTGTGACCAGACCACGATAACATCTCGAAACAGAGCCCACAAACACAACAAATCTAACTTCATGTCCCAGATAATCTCATGAAATGAACAAATGCCCAAATCATTGCCTCCGGCATGTGTATTGTCCTAGATTAGGGTCACTACAGCAGTTATGTGGTCACTTCATATAGAAATGTGTATATGCCTTTAAATGTTCAGTTGTTTGTTATACTTATTTGCTCATGCAACCTAACCCTGCATTAGACTGGTAATCCACCCTAGCCTGCTATCATGTGTGTAAATCACGCCAACATAGCCTAGATATTGGCTAGCTAGCTACCTAGTTGCTAGGGGGGCTGTGATTGGTGGATAAGCCCTCTGCATGGGTTGGGTGAGAGGAGACAGATAAAAGGTCAGAGGAGGTACAGTCTAGAGGAGAAGTAAGGAAGTGGAGAAGAGTCAAGGCTAGTCAAGGAAGACGTCAAGGAAGTAAGATCAAGAGAAAGTCAGTGAGGTGCGAAGGAAAAAAGAAAAGTGTGAGTACAAAGGCTTGTTATGTTGGAAGTATAGAAAGACAACAAGAAAGAAAGGTTGAGTAAAGGAGAAGATAGAAAGAAGAATTTAACAATCTGGAAAATTAAGAAAGTAATAGAGAGAGAGGGTAAAGAGAAACCCTATAGACAACCCCAGAGAGAAAAGCTGGGATATAAATCAATGTGGAACAAGGAGTGTTCCGATCGTTCAACTGTAATCATCTACCCTAAGTAACCGTAATGCAACTTGTGTAACTCTCCCTAACTGAAGATCTCTCTCTTTGCAAATAAAACGTTCCATTGTTTTACTATTCAACCTGCCTCTCTGGGGTCCCTTCCCACCACCGACAACATCTACACTGAGGTACCACACTTCACTCCAGGAAGAGAGAACAATTTCCCTTTTTTATTTTATTTTTTACATTTTACTTATCCTTTTATCCAGAGTAGGTCGCAGCCTACATACGGACTAGTGTCACGAACTTGACAGACCACCATCTTACCTTGCCTGGCTTCACTGGCAGCACCCAACGCCAAAACAGAACACAATTCACATTGGAGCGTTTTCTCGCAGGTTGTGTTTTTTTGTGGGAGAATGGGAGTAGTGGAGCCACTGCCATTACTGTCACCTGCATCCCACCGCAGCCTGTGGGTGCCATACATGCATGACTAAAATATTCAAAAGCCGGTCTAAAGGTACATGAGATTGAATAAACCACTCCAAAACATCCCCCTAATGCTTATCCATCGCACCTAAGTCACTTCTCTAGGAATCCTCAATTGACGATCATCCCAGCGCACATCTGCTCTAACTGCTCCCCCCCAATATACATAGCAATGGCTAATGATCCAAACCAAACTCAGCTCTTGACCTGCAACAGACGAATACAAACGATAAGGCCAACAGGCAAAATAAACAGTCACCCAGAATAGACACCCTTACATAGAAACACCAGTATCCCTGCCAACGCTAAATCAACAAACTACTACAATAAGGGAGGACGGACTTGCAACCTGTAGTGCTCAGGTTCCCAACCTCCAATCTTTTTAATTCTCTCCACCCCCATGTCCCCCAGAGCAGCTTCTGTTGCAGCTCCTAAATTCGCAGACCAGCACACCCTTCGCCATCAAACATCTGCAAAATACAGTCATAAAGTGGTATTGCGATAAACACGAGTCATTTTTGTGAATTAACAAGGACCTCGGCCCAATGGCCGCATTGCCAAAAATTTCTCCCAATAACGAACTGGACAAATCCACAACATTCACATAGTTCAATGCACATGCCCTGGCCAACCTGATTGGTCTTAGACCTGTGCAAACAAGCACCTCACTAAGGGAACTGTTAACTGCACATTGCTAAGCAGCCCTACAGCATGCCAAGATTTAGTTACCAACTCAAAAACTCAGAACACCACAAAAAAGAAATAGCCAAGCGAAAAACAATCCTTCATAAACCGACGAACATTCAAGATAAATGCAGTCACATAGAAACACCAAAACCTTGAAAGACACCTGGTACATGTTTTACGATACCCCTCAGGCACCTGTCGCACTGCAAAAGTTTTGTAACATCCTCAAATCCTCGTGATCGAAACCAAAACATCAAAGCTGTCATGCACCTACTGACTCCTGACACAGATACCCCTTCTTCATGTGACTGGCAATTAAGAAAAGCAGCAAAGTCAAAAAATCCCACTCTGCAGAACCAAAGCTCATTCTATCCTGTAAACTCTCCTACGCACTTTGAATATGCATGCCATGTACCGCTACTCAATGACTCAATCGGGATGCGGTCCCTGAACCACACTCTACAGCCTCTCTGGCATGAAACCCCACACTTCGCCATCTCTGGTGCCAATGACTGAAACAGATCCATCTGCAAATGAGAGAGAGCATTGGCAACTGAATTTGTAAGTCTCGGAATATGGACTGCCACAAACAATGAGTTCAGAGACAATCCCTTCAACACCAAATAATGCAACAACCACAATACTGGCGGGAAACTTGTCGATTATCTGTTGACTGCCTGCACCACCAAGAAATCACCAAGGTAGTGAAACATGGATGACCAACCTACATCCTGCTTCACTACCCATTCAATGAAGGTGCTTATACAATATACTGCAACACTTCAGTATTGCAGTATATTGTATTTATATAGTCATTCTATTAAGCTGTGCCATGGGCAGAGCTTCACAAAGCCTCTGGCTGCCATGGACACCTGAATGGTACCCCGCAATCTCATAGCAGGGGAGCATTTAGAACACAGAACATGTCTCCTTCTTCAGTGATGCCCTTTAAACACTGCTGCAGAATTGACCACAGCAGTAAATGGTTAGCAGTCAGGATTGCAGCTGCTGCGGACAGGTCTCAAGGATATCTGATGCCCGACATGTATAGGGGGAGCTCCATACACTCTCCGCTACGAAGGGGGTGTGCATGTATGCCCTATGGCATTAAGGGGTTAAATAGAAGTTAATACACTGGCGGGTAACTGCTGCAGACTCCCTTTGTTTGGATGCACTCTGCGCTGTATATAGACGTGCCGCACGGCACATGAACAAACACATTAGATCTGATTTCTAATGACTGTGTTGAGTTTTGCTGTAGGAGCTGGAAGTGCTGGGCAGTGTGGAGGCTGCTGCAGATACAATTAGCTAAACTTAAAGGAGTATTCCCATCTGAGACTTTAATGGCATATCCATAGGATATGTCATGTAAGCCCGATCACTACTTCTGGCCTACATTGTACATATCTTTGTTGCCTGATGCATTATTTTATGCCACTATAGCAGGGTGGCAGGCTGCCCCTGCTACAATTACTATAAAGCCAGCCCCATTAAAGTCAATAGGCAGTGATACAGACTGTAATATTAAAGTTGGCCATTAGAGGGTGCTCCAGTGCAGGCAGAAACTGTTGACAATAGAAGTGAATAGAAGCGATCATATTATACGGACTTTACTGAGCATGCTTAAGGGAAGGGGTCCCGACTCCTGAGGAACTATGTAAGAAGACTGAACGGAGCATTGGTGGTAGTAGCTGAAGAAGAGTTCAGGGAAGATAGTCCTGTTGTGCTGATTGCTGAGTTAGACTGGCTGCACACAGATAACTTTGTATTGCGGAATCTGGGGTGGGCATCCGCAGCAAATACCGTTCATAACATGCTATGGAAAAGCACTTTTTCCTGCACATGAGCGGAAATCCATCGTGATTTGCCGCTCGCGGAGGAAAAAATCGTAGCGTGTTCCACTTTTGTGTGGGCTCCACATGGACAGCTTCCATTGAAGTCAATTGAAAGCGTCCGAGCTGCGGCCCTTTAGCAATTGACATTACGGAGAGGTCGCAGGACCCATGTTGTCGCCTAGTGACGGCATGTGAAAATCTACTGTGCATGTCCAACAGCTGACCAGCCGGACCATCCGCAGTACAGAAGGCCACCTGCACAGGAAAAAAAGACAGGTATACGGCGTCACTGGCTGGGCACAGGGTCGGATTCTGGTGTTGGATCCTCAATACGACCCGGATGCAGGATCCCACAGAAAGAGCTGTGTATGAGGACTGCTAGAACTGAGAGCTGCTGCGCCAGGAACCTCTGCTTCAACAAGTTGCTCGATTGCCCAATGTCAGGAGCTGTTTACCCACTACAAATAGAGACTCCAATGACCATTCAGGAGGGTGCTAACCAGATCTGAGCAACACATCAACCGGGGCACAGCTGCCAGACACCTAAGTGACCGGTCTCTGACTACCTAGTGGGCACATGTTTGGACGGTGTCGTTCGTGGCCACCAGGTAGTGGACTTCTTCAATATTGTAAAAGCTATTATAGTGATATCATACCCAGTATTACCGGGAACTTATTGCTGAAGTACTAGTAGCCGGTAGTCAGTAGGCACTTAGAATTAGTCGGACTGTTTGCTTGTTTCATGGTTGTGAACTGTTGACTGAGCATAGATCATCAATAGTCCAGTCCTGGAAAACCCCTTTAAAGGCTGTCCAGTATATGGTATTTGGCCATTATAGGTAGGGGGATAGTGTGAACATGTTTGTATTGTGGGGTCCACCTTGTTGATGCATTTTATGCACAATAGAAACAATGGGCGGTCCGCAGAAAGATGGGACATGCTGCGATTTTTTTTTTCCTGCATAGCATTGCAACTCGGTGCCATGCAGGAAAACATTGCAAATGTGAATGACGCCATTCAAAAGAATAGGTCTCCCATCTGTGCGAGATCTGTACGTCTCACAATCCACAAGTCTCACAAGGGTTTGAAGGCCCCATAAGTGATGGTATCTGCCTGGTTTTGGTGTAAAGGTGGAGCGTTTCCTGCCTCACATGAAGTATTGGTCCTCGGCCTGTATGGCACGTTGCCTTCTCTTGTGCTGTGTACTTCTTGTCATTAGTGCGCAGGCGCAGCGAGAGGAAGTAATTCGGCCAGAATTGTTTTTGTCATTTACACAAGGAGCCCCTACACTGCAGGACATCCATGCTGGTCCTGAATAGCGAGGAGCGATAATTCAAATAATTGGGTTGGGCTGATTGACTCGATTTTACTTAAAAATAATGGAAACAACCTGATTCCGACTGAAGTCAATGGGAGTAAAAATAGGGTTCACCGATATTGGCTCCTGCAGCTCCCTAATGCAGCCAAATCCGCACCAGAATCCTCCTGTTAGGCAAGTGAACTTCATGCGGGGTGGGATACACGTCACGTGTGGCGGAATATTCTGCTGCGTGTGACAACTCCCTCTCTGGGCAGTCAGGAACAGGTTAATGACATGCAGGATGTATGAAGCTATAAACTGCTTATGAGCGTAATACAGAGTATCCCCCGACGCCGCGGATTCAGCGGATACATTATTTATACGGTTACTCGCCCTTCTATCACATCTCCGCGCTGGGGAAACCTCTGAGCAGGAAGATCAAAGACATGATAAAGACCCTCCTGGAAGACGCCTCTGACAGTTTATACGTCCAGAGCGGCGGGAGAACAATCAGGAGACCGGAGCAGGCGGCGAAGTGTGCAAAGTCAATGCGCCGAATCGCTGGGAGCCTCGGAGTACATGACGGTGGTAAAGTGAATACTAGTGGGCTCCTCAGTAGGACCAGTTGTGCCGATATCACCAAGTAGACGGCGTTGCTGCGTGCAGGATCTTATGTCCGTATACGCCAAAGGCTGAGTGCGATGAATAAAAGTCGCTTCCCGTACATTTCACAGCAGTGTTCAGATTGTCTGCTGGATCCTTCTTCGATCTGTAGCCTGTATTCTGCACATTCCCATCCAGATGGTCCCAAGTGTACAAATGCTGCCCCCTCAGGGCAAGCGTGGTATAACACCTATTCAGATGTAATACAGTACAGCCCACCAGAACCAAGCTCAGTACATAAATAGAGCACCAGAACCAAGCTCAGTACATAAATACAACACCAGAACCAACCTCAGTACATAAATCAACACCAGAACCAAGCTCAGTACATAAATACAACACCAGAACCAAGCTCAGTACATAAATACAACACCAGAACCAAGCTCATAATCTAAATACAACACCAGAACCAAGCTCATAATATAAATGCGGCGCCAGAACCAAGCTCATAACATAAATACGGCGCCAGAACCAAGCTCATAACATAAATACGGCGCCAGAACCAAGCTCATAACATAAATACAGCACCAGAACTGAGCTCAGTGCATCAATACAGCCCTAGAGCCCAGCTCAGTACATAAATACAACCCCAGTGCCAAGCTCAGTACATAAATACAGCGCCAGAACCAAACTCAGTACATAAATACAGCACCAAAACTAAGCTCAGTACATAAATACAGCACCACAACCAAGTTCAATACAGAAATACAGTGCCAGAACCAAGCTCAGTACATAACTACTTCACAACAACCAAGTTCAGTACAGAAATACAATGCCAGAACCAAACTGAGTACATAAATACAGCCCCAGAACTGAGCTCAGTGCATCAATACAACCTCAGAGTCAAGCTCAGTACATCATTACAGCGCCAGAACCAAACTCAGTACACAAATACAGCGCCACAACCAAACTCAGTACATTAATACAGTAGAATGTATAGTGGTCATTGCTCACCTCTTCATTGTTGTCTCTCAGAGAGGCTTTGTCCTCTGCCTGTGAAATAGGCCTGGTCACATGACCCTCGGTAGACAGTTTGTTGCAGATATTCATTCATTTGTACCAAGTACATGCATGCATATATGTTTGGTGTTTACAGATGACTGGCCATGCTGTGCTGCTGTATCGCTGTCTGTGAGGGGATGGCTGATCAGGGGAGGTGCGGTGGACTGCTAGGAAGGGATAAGCTGCACCACCTGTATCAGAAGGGGACCGTAAGAGTCCCATAAGGGGTTCTTGGGGAGTAGAAGGTTGTAGATGGCAAAACTATTGAAAAACTTTCTACTTATTCTATGTTCCTTTTCTGCCTATTGCAGGTTTCCCGGCTGTGTTCGTAATCCTGTGGTCGGCGGTCCGGGCTACGTTAGCAGATGCAAGGTGAGATACAGCACTTTAGGATAAGAGCAATGCTTCCAATGGAGCTGAAGTCAAACTGTGCATGAACACCCTTACTCTTCATCCAGATGGATGTCCGCCCCTCTCCTAGGCGTTGTACTCTATGTACAGACTCCGTATTGCTTCCAGCGCTGTGTGCATTATCTTTTGCTAGTTTATAGCAGTCTAGTTGTCATCTCAGATGTGTGAGAGAAGGATCCCAGCCGTGTGCAGGTGCTGGTAAACTATGGAAATCGGGCCCCCCAATGGGTCTACATATATTCAGTGTATTGTTACTAAGGGTAATAACTCGCTCATTTGTGGGCATCCCTACAGTCAGGCTGAGATATCACCTCCTGCTCGGCCTGAAGTTTTGCCAGTGGTGGCTACACATCTGCTCCATTCACTCCAATGGGATTACTGGAGATTGCCGAGTTCACACACTTGGCTAACTCCGGTGGTGCCCCTATGCATGCATGCATAGCCACTGCTGTCATTGCATGGGGTAGAATACCGAGCTGAAATAACACTCTCAACAGAGACTATTCTACTATTCTAGCGTTATTGATCTTTGCACCTATTCTGATCTTCATATCTGTCAAAGCACAACGTCAGGGCCCGCTCCCAAGTTTACGTGGGCCCTTGGGTGAAAAAGTCACAGTTGTCATCCTTAGTCATTTGCAGACCCCCTATGTGCCCTGGCAATAAAATAAACTCCCCTCCATCGCACTCCCATGGCATCCTCCATCCTCTGCCTTGTCCTCTTCTGGCCACGATCAAGGACTTCATTGTGCCACCAGCGTGACGAGGCACCTGACGATAGAGCAGGAAGGCTTAATCAACTGTAACCGCATCTTTAAAACATGCATACAATTGATCTCAAAGAATAAGAACCAGATCAATCCCACCCCTGAGTGCACCCCCCCCAAAACCCAGTGCGCCCCCCAAAACTCCCGGGGTTTGCCTGGTGCTGACTAGTGTTGCTCGTCTTGATCAGCCGGGCGATAAAATCATCCTGATTTTTTTCTAAGTTGGATTGGATAAGTCCAAACCAATTTTTTAGGAAAATCTAATTTCCCGTAATGCTTCCTCCACTGTGCGGCTAATGAGTAGCAAGGGTGCCTTGATGATGTCACCAAATGTGTCCTCCATCTATATGTGTATGCGATACGTGGTCTGTACGTTGGGAGGGTATATTTTTGCTGCTGTCACCGTATATAGCAGCAAAGCAAAGAGACAAACTATGCTTTGGTGTGTGGAATATTGCAGTTCCCTATTTGTGGCCTCAGATGTCGTTCAAAGTCGCCAGTCCGGCCAATATGAATTATTTGCAGACCTTACGCAGCTAACAGTGGGGCTTGGGGAATTGAATTATGCTGCGCCAAACATTAACAGTGCACAAATATAAAAGCTATACTCTGCAGCCTTCTGTTCTCACATATCATGCCTCCCGGGGATTGCAGCTTATTTAGTTGATGGTGGTTTATTTGTCAATGCAAAACAAAAAGAAGTCCAAACAGGGAAACAGCAGATTCGCTTGAGACGCTGTTCGAAGTCACCAGTCCGGTCACTTCAAATTATTTGCAGACCTTATGCAGCTAGCAGTAGTTTTCTGCAAACTACAAAGGTAACTGAAAAGTTACATAAAACTACACTAAGGAGCAAAAAAAAAAAACTAAGTTAAAAAAATAAATAAAAAAGAAACTTGAAAAAATTAAGAGTTCGGGGACATATCAGGGACCCCTCTAGTACTGACCCCTGTGGTGCCCCACTAGTATTAGTGACCCCTCCAGTACTGACCCCTCTGATACCCCACTAGTAACAGTGACCCCTCGAATACCACCCCCTGTGGTACCCCACTAGTAATGGTGACCCCTCGAATACCACTCCCTGTGGTACCCCACTAGTAATGGGAACCACAGCAATACTGCCTCCTGTGTTACCCCACTAGTAACGGTGACCCAATCAGAGTATGCACCATTTATAACCCCCCTCTGCTTTCTATCCATGACCAGTTACCTACCCACATACAAACATTCTCATCCAGACCAGGCATTCTCATTTTATATACCAACTGCAGCACAGTATCAAATGCTTTGGAAAAGTCCAGATACGCAAGATTCAGTGACTCCACGGTCCAGTCTACAACTTACCTCCTAGTAGAAGCTGATCAGGTTGGTTTCACAGGAGCAACCTCTCATAAACATATGCTGATATGGACCTATGCAGCTTTTTTCCTTGAGGTCCTCCAGGATAACATCTCTTAGAAGCCCTTAAAATATTTTACCCACAATAGAAGTAAGACTTACAGGCCTGTAGTTTCCAGGTTCACTTTTTGACTCCTTTTTGAATATTGGCCCCACATTGGCTATGCACCAATCCAATGACTAGAGAGTCCTAAAATATAAGAAACTATGGTCTATCTATCACATTTCTTAATTCCCTTAGAACCCAAAGTGTATGCCATTGGGACCTGGTGATTTGTCTATTAATCTTTTTAAGCTGGCTCTGAACTTCTTCCTTGGTTAGAGTGGTGACTAGAGATGAGCGAACGTACTCGTCTGAGCTTGATGCTCGCTCGAGTATTAGGGTGTTCGAGATACTCGTTATTCGAGACGAGCACCACACGGTACTCGAGTCAATTCCATTTCCTTCCCTGCATGTTTTGTGCCATTTTCTGGCCAATAGACATGCAGGGAAGGCATTACAACTTCCTCCTGTGATGTTCCAGCCCTATCCCACCCCCCCTGCAGTGAGTGGCTGGCGAGATCAAGTGACCGCCGAGTATTTAAAGCGGTCCCGCCCGCGGCTCGCCACAGACACACACTGGCAGAGATTAGGGAGAGTGGTGCTGCTGCTATAGGGAGAGTGTTAGCGTCTTCAAGAACCCCAACGGTCCTTTTTAGGGCCACATTTGACCGTGTGCATTACTGTTGTGGCTGCTGGGAGCAGTTTTGCACAATTTTTTTTTTTTTCATCTCGGGCTCTGCAGGCTATTACAGCTATAGCGTTCTCAGTCTGCAGTCAATTATACAGAGTATAGGGGCAGTACTGGTCAGGCAGGGACAGTGGTAGTGTACAATCCTGTCAACAAGTACCCCAACAGTCCTTCTTTGGGCTACCTCTGACTGTGTGCATTACTGTTGTGGCAGCTGGGAGCAGTTTTGCACTTTTTTTTTTTTTTCATCTTGGGCTGTGCAGACTATTGCGTTGTCAGCCTGCAGCCAATTATACAGAGTATAGGGGCAGTACTGGTCAGGCAGGGACCGTGGTAGTGTAGAATCCTGTCAACAAGTACCCCAAAAAAGCTCCTCCTTAGGGCTACCTGTGAGCGTGTGCATTACTGTGGTAGTGGCTCACTATTAGCCAGCTAGGCCTTTCTGCAGCCCAGAGTATAGTTTTTTCGGCCTACAGTGTGCGTAACATAACCGCTGTGACCCTCCAAGTGCAGGCCAATAATTGGCAAATTTTTTACACTGCTCTGTGCATCCCGTCAACTTCACGCGCAGCGTTCGCCCACAGCCGCTGATTGAGGGAAAGACATATACACGCTATGTAGGCTGTTTGCTTTTTCAAAAAAATTTGATAAAAAGCTCCTTCTTACGGCTACGTGTGACCGTGTGCATTTTACTGCGTGGCCGCAGGGAGTTATAGTGGCTCACTATTACTCAGCTAGGCCTTTTTGCAGCCTAGCATATAATTTTTTGCGGACTGCAGTGTGCGTAACATAACCGCTGTCAGCCTCCAAGTGCATGCCACTAATTGCATAATTATTCAGACCGCTCTGTGTCTGCTCTATTCGTAATACACCATGCTGAGGGGTAGGCCTAGAGGACGTGGCTGTGGATGCGGAGGTCCAAGTGAGGGTGTGGGCACAGGCCGAGTTCCATGTCCAGGTGAATCGCAGCCGGCTGCTGCGGGATTAGGAGAGAGGGAAGTTCCTTCATATCACAATTTATGGGTCCACGTGGTAGACCTTTATTACACAATGAGCAGTGTGAGCAGGTCCTGACATGGATAGCAGAAAATACATCCAGAAATGTATCGAACAACCAGTCTTCTACGCCGTCCACTGCTGCAACTCTGAATCCTCTCGCTGCTGCTCCTCCTCCTCCCAGCCTCCTCACTCCATGAAAATGACACATTCTGATGAGCAGACACCCAGGAACTGTCCTCGGGCCCCTGCCTTGATTGGGAAAAAATGGTTTCTCTCCCACCTGAGGAGTTTGTCGTGACTGATGCCCAACCCTTGGAAAGCTCCCGGTGATGAGGCTGGAACTTCTGTAATTTTACTCTGCAAGCAAGCGTGGATTACACTTTTTCCTGCATGGAATTTTTTGCTGTTTCCCAAAGCACCCCCTCGCGCCAAGCCACCCTGCAGAGGCCTAGGTCTTCAAAGGTGTGGATGTTTTTTAGTGAGAGCGCGGACGACCGATGCACAGTGGTATGCAACCTGTGTCGCGCCAAGATCAGCCGGGGAGCCACCAGTACCAGCCTCACCACCACCAGCATGCGCAGGCATATGATGGCCAAGCACCCCACGAGGTGGGACGAAGGCCATTCACCGCCTCTGGGTCGCACCACTGCCTCTTCCCCTGGGCCCCAACCTGCCACTCAGATCCAACCCCCCTTCCGGCCTGCACCCACACCCTCAGCTCCGCTGTCCTCGGGCATGGCGTGTGGGCCGCAGCCAACATGTATTTCCTCTCACGTACCCTCAGCTATCCGGGGCACTGCAATGGGATTTCTTTATGTACCGTCTGTGTGTTCCTGCTAGCCACACATGCTGTGGGTGCACACAGACTTGCCATAGCGACGTTGTACCTGTCTGTCCCCAAAACACTGACAGACTTGGGTAGGGTGCAGAGAGCAGATGGTTTACCCCTTGCGTTGTCGATGAGGTATCCGACACCCAAACAGAATGAGTAGTGTGTGGACACATGGAGTCCCCATTGCTATGTCACTCGCAGCACCTTGGGCCACACAAGGTGTTTGCTGGGACAGAGGCTGACCCAGGGCCCGCTCACATACTTCCCACACCAAGTATTGCTGCATTGTGGAGATGTGTAGACGTGCTGGGCTGGCAGCGGACTCCCCTTCATGCCCACGTTTGCAGCTCCTGACGGAGGTGGCAAAGCATTGGAATGAAGATGGAACATCAATCTATTATCAATTCTCAACAGCATTGTGGGCTATCGCCCACACTTTCAAAGAGGGACGCTACCTGGCCCTGCCCACCCTCTGCAGTGTGTGCCTCCGGTTCCTCCTCATGGCAGACACACTTATAAATAGACATGAGGGTGGTGTGGCTATGAGGCCAGCGTGTGGCATGAGGGCAGCTGAAGGCTGCACATGGACACTTTTGTGTGCGCTGCGGACGCAGGGTCGAGCGGCGGGGGGTTTGGGCAGCATGTAACCCAGGAGAAGAGGCAGCGGTGTGACCCGCAGGCAGTGATTGTGCTTGGTTGGAGGTAGTGTGGTGCTTCGCTAAGGTGAGCCTTGCTAATGAGGGTTTGTCCGAAGTAAAAGTAAAAGTTCTGTCTGTCCCTCCTCTGGGACAGACAGAAGAATCACAGATGGTTCCCTACTGCCTGCTCCTCAACCAATGAACCCCTCACCCCTGCTCTGCACACACTGAAGTAACAGCAGTAAATTCAGTATTACCGACCCCACTTCAGATGGCTGTAGTTCCAGTTCTTTTGGTGCTACGGACAAGATTTTGGTCTCATTTTAAAGTGAAGAATCTTGGCAAAGAGCACTAGAGGTAGAGTGTTCTATTGGTGCTACGGACAAGATTTTGGTCTCATTTTAAAGTGAAGAATCTTGGCAAAAAGCACTAGAGGTAGTTTGAAGTAGTATGAGCTCTTTTTATCAGAAACTGTCATGTCCTTTTCCTGTACAATGAACACAGGGGAATCTGTGGGCTAAAAGTACACTTGGCAGTGCCCCTGCAGCCAATAAACCAGTAACAAATCAGGGATGCTGACATATGGGGCCAGGCTAATAGAAACAAATGGTGGCACTACCTTGGGGATGTAGATATGCAGATACGTGAACTAGGTAAAGCCCAAATATAGCAGTGAGGACAGAACATGCCTATTGTTATACAGAAATGTGAACAAACACTCCAGAGGTGCAACATGACAACATTTCAGGCCTGAAGCCCCTTATGAGGCTAGAACAAAAGACAACAGATACAACAATAAACTAGCAGACAGACAAAAGTGGACACTCAGTATACAGAATAGGCTTATGTACATAATACAATCCATGCCGATCCGTGAATGCAGAAGGACAGACTTCACATAACGTAGAAGTGGTAGAGGACAAAGCCGTGATACAAAGTGACCACACAAGCGTAAGAAGAGGTTCCTCACTACCCACAAGGAGCCTCCGAGAGCCTTTTATAGGCCAAGGGGGAAACCAGTTGTAGGGTCTTAGGTGACAAGACCGTTCATCTAATCATCACAACTCTCAGCATTTACAGATCTGTCTGAGATGGAACTGCATGTCGGGTTTTACAGCACAATGACAACTTTTTCTGGGGGCGGGATACTTTTTGACAAGGAGTGTAAGCACAATATAAATCTGAGGGGTAAAGTGCGGGTTAACTGGTTGCCATGAGTACAGCACACTCTGATATCCCGTTCTGGAGTATTTACGTACCTTTTCATGATGCTAATAGATTTTGCATCAGAATTGTGTGGGGATGTTTTGCCGGTCTGCCTCCTCCGCCGGCCCTCCACTTCTGTGTATAGAGGATTGAATGCACTGAAGTGTTCCGAATGTAACAACTTCCCATCTGTAACAATTAATTGATAACATCTAGGACGGTCTTCCTTTCATCATTCTCCTTTGGGCAGATAACATTAGCAAATCTTCATAGATCAAACGTGGCAAGATTTCCGTTTTGCGGTTGAGATGATTTCTGTCTCCGGCCGCCTCCCGCAGCGCTCGGCGCGTTTCTGAAGTACTTTATACGAGACATTAACACGGTCTCGGCATTTGTGGGTATTTTATCTCACAGCAGGCGATGAATAAATTGCATTCAGGGCTTTGCACTGCTGTCATTCAGTTCCATTCTTCAGCTCTAGAGATGAGCGAGCACCAAAATGCTCGGGTGCTCGTTACTCGGGACGAAATTTTCGCGATGCTCGAGGGTTCGTTTCGAGTAACGAACCCCATTGAAGTCAATGGGCGACCCGAGCATTTTTGTATTTCGCCGATGCTCGCTAAGGTTTCCATTTGTGATAATCTGGGCAATTCAAGAAAGTGATGGGAACGACACAGCAACGGATAGGGCAGGCGAGGGGCTACATGTTGGGCTGCATCTCAAGTTCCCAGGTCCCACTATTAAGCCACAATAGCGGCAACAGTGGCCCCCCCCCCCTCCCAACAACTTTTACTTCTGAAAAGCCCTCATTAGCAATGCATACCTTAGCTAAGCACCACACTACGTCCAACAAAGCACAATCACTGCCTGCATGACACTCCGCTGCCACTTCTCCTGGGTTACATGCTGCCCAACCCCCCCCCCCCCCCCACCCCGCCTGATCCGGTGTCCACAGCGCACACCAAAGTGTCCCTGCGCAGCCTTCAGCTGCCCTCATGCCACACCACCCTCATGTCTATTTATAAGTGCGTTTGCCATGAGGAGGAACCGCAGGCACACACTGCAGAGGGTTGGCATGGCTAGGCAGCGACCCTCTTTAAAAGGGGCGGGGCGATAGCCCACAATGCTGTACAGAAGCAATGAGAAATGTAATTCTCTGCCACCGCCATCAGGAGCTGCACACGTGGGCATAGCAATGGGGAACCTATGTGCCACACACTATTCATTCTGTCAAGCTGTCTGCATGCCCCAGTCAGACCGGGGTTTTTTATAAATAGTCACAGGCAGGTACAACTCCGCAATGGGAATTCCGTTTGCACCCACAGCATGGGTGGCTCCCTCGAACCCACCGGCTGTACATAAATGTATCCCATTGCAGTGCCCTGGACAGCAGAGCTAACGTCAGATTAAATGCAGGTGGGCTTCGGCCCACACTGCATGCCCCAACCTGACCGGGGTTTTTAATTCATAGACACAGGCAGGTACAACTCCCTATTGTGAAGTCCCTGTGGACCGACAGCATGGGTGGGTGCCAGGAAGCTACCGACGGTACATAAATATATCCCATTGCAGTGCCCAGCACAGCTGAAGTAATGTCATGTTAAATGCAGGTGGGCTTCGGCCCACACTGCATGCCCCAGTCAGACTGGGGTTCTTTGGAAGTGGACACATGCAGTTACAACTCCGTGTGGACCGACAGCATGGGTGGGTGCCAGGAACCCACCGGCGGTACATAAATATATCCCATTGCAGTGCCCAGCACAGCTGATGTAACGTCAGCTTTAATGCAGGTGGGCAAAAAATTAATTGGATTACACTGTAGGCGAGGGTCCCAAAAAATTGGTGTACCAACAGTACTAATGTACGTCAGAAAAATTGCCCATGCCCAACCAAGAGGGCAGGTGAAACCCATTAATCGCTTTGGTTAATGTGGCTTAATTTGTAACTAGGTTTGGAGGCAGCCCAGTAAAAATAAAAATTGGTTCAGGCGCAAGTTTCAATGCTTTAATGAGCATTGAAACGTATAAAAATTGTTTACAAAAATTATATGACTGAGCCTTGTGGGCCTAAGAAAAATTGCCCGTTCGGCGTGATTACGTCAGGTTTCAGGAGGAGGAGCAGGAGGAGGAGGATGAATATTATACACAGATTGATGAAGCTAAAAGGTCCACGTTTTTGATGGTGATAGAGAACAATGCTTCCATCCGCGGGTGCAGCCTACGTATTGTTTAGGTATCGCTGCTGTCCGCTGGTGGAGAAGAGAAGTCTGGGGAAATCCAGGCTTTGTTCATCTTGATGAGTGTAAGCCTGTCGGCACTGTCGGTTGACAGGCGGGTACGCTTATCTGTGATGATTCCCCCAGCCGCACTAAACACCCTCTCTGACAAGACGCTAGCCGCAGGACAAGCAAGCACCTCCAGGGCATACAGCGCAAGTTCAGGCCACGTGTCCAGCTTCAACACCCAGTAGTTGTAGGGGGCAGAGGCGTCACGGAGGATGGTCGTGCGATCGGCTACGTACTCCCTCACCATCCTTTTACAGTGCTCCCGCCGACTCAGCCTTGACTGGGGAGCAGTGACACAGTCTTGCTGGGGAGCCAGAAAGCTGGCAAAGGCCTTAGAGAGTGTTCCCCTGCCTGTGCTGTACATGCTGCCTGATCTCCATGCCTCCCCTGCTACCTGGCCCTCGGAACTGCGACTTCGGCCACTAGCGCTGTCGGATGGGAATTTTACCATCCGTTTGTCTGCCAAGGTCCTGTGGTATAGCATCAGTCTCGAACCCCTTTCCTCTTCGGGTATGAGAGTGGAAAGGTTCTCCTTATACCGTGGGTCGAGCAGTGTGTACACCCAGTAATCCGTAGTCGCCAGAATGCGTGTAACGCGAGGGTCACGAGAAAGGCATCCTAACATGAAGTCAGCCATGTGTGCCAGGGTACCTGTACGCAACACATGGCTGTCCTCACTAGGAAGATCACTTTCAGGATCCTCCTCCTCCTCCTCCTCCTCCTCCTCCTCCTCAGGCCATACACGCTGAAAGGATGACAGGCAAGCAGCATGGGTACCCTCAGCAGTGGGCCAAGCTGTCTCTTCCCCCTCCTCCCCCTCCTCCTCCTCCTCCTCCTCCTCCTCCTCCTCCTCCTCCATGCACTGAGATATAGACAGGAGGGTGCTCTGACTATCCAGCGACATACTGTCTTCCCCCGCCTCTGTTTCCAAGCGCAAAGCGTCTGTCTTTATGCTTTGCAGGGAACTTCTCAAGAGGCATAGCAGAGGAATGGTGACGCTAATGATTGCAGCATCACCGCTCACCATCTGGGTAGACTCCTCAAAGTTTCCAAGGACCTGGCAGATGTCTGCCAACCAGGCCCACTCTTCTGTAAAGTATTGAGGAGGCTGACTTCCACTGCGCTGCCCATGTTGGAGTTGGTATTCCACTATAGCTCTATGCTGCTCATAGAGCCTGGCCAAGATGTGGAGCGTAGAGTTCCACCATGTGGGCACGTCGCACAGCAGTTGGTGCACTGGCAGATGAAACCGATGTTGCAGGGTGCGCAGGGTGGCAGCGTCCGTGTGGGACTTGCGGAAATGTGCGCAGAGTCAGCGCACTTTTCTGAGCAGGTCTGACAAGCGTGGGTAGCTTTTCAGAAAGCGCTGAACCACCAAATTAAAGACGTGGGCCAGGCATGGCACGTGCGTGAGGCTGCCGAGCTGCAGAGCCGCCACCAGGTTACGGCCGTTGTCACATACGACCATGCCCGGTTGGAGGCTCAGCGGCGCAAGCCAGCGGTCGGTCTGCTCTGTCAGACCCTGCAGCAGTTCGTGGGCCGTGTGCCTCTTATCGCCTAAGCTGAGTAGTTTTAGCATGGCCTACTGACGCCCACCGCTGTGCTGCCGTGCCGCGCGACACCGACTGCTGGCGACGTGCTGCTGCTGACACCTCTTGATTGCGAGACAGAGGTTGCGTAGGAGGAGGAGGGTGGTTTAGTGGAGGAAGCATACACCGCCGCAGATACCACCACCGAGCTGGGGCACGCAATTCTGGGGGTGGGTAGGACGTGAGCGGTCCCAGGCTCTGACTCTGTCCCAGCCTCCACTAAATTCACCCAATGTGCCGTCAGGGAGATATAGTGGCCCTGCCCGCCTGTGCTTGTCCACGTGTCCGTTGTTAAGTGGACCTTGGCAGTAACCGCGTTGGTGAGGGCGCGTACAATATTGCCGGAGACGTGGTTGTGCAGGGCTGGGACGGCACATCGGGAAAAGTAGTGGCGACTGGGAACTGAGTAGCGCGGGGCCGCGGCCGCCATCATACCTTTGAAAGCCTCCGTTTCCACAACCCTATACGGCAGCATATCCAGGCTGATAAATTTGGCTATGTGCACGTTTAACGCTTGAGGGTGCGTGGCGGCGTACTTGCGCTTGCGCTACAACACTTGCGCTAGCGATGGCTGGACGGTGCACTGAGAGACATTGGTGGATGGGGCCGAGGACAGCGGAGGTGAGGGTGTGGGTGCAGGCCAGGAGACGGTAGTGCCTGTGTCCTGAGAGGGGGGTTGGATCTCAGTGGCAGGTTGGGGCACAGGGGGAGAGGCAGCGGTGCAAACCGGAGGCGGTGAACGGCCTTCGTCCCACCTTGTGGGGTGCTTGGCCATCATATGTCTGCGCATGCTGGTGGTGGTGGCTCCCCGGCTGATCTTGGCGCGACAAAGGTTGCACACCACTGTTCGTCGGTCGTCTGCACTCCCAGTGAAAAACTGCCAGACCTTTGAGCACCTCGGCCTCTACAGGGTGGCATGGCGCGAGGGGGCGCTTTGGGAAACAGTTGGTGGATTATTCGGTCGCGCCCTGCCTCTACCCCTGGCCACTGCACTGCCTCTTCCAACCTGCCCTGCTGCTGCACTTGCCTCCCCCTCTGAAGACCTGTCTTCAGTAGGCGTAGCAAACCAGGTGGGGTCAGTCACCTCATCGTCCTGCTGCTCTTCCTCCGAATCCTCTGTGCGCTCCTCCCTCGGACTGACTCCAATTACTACTACCTGAGTGATAGACAACTGTGTCTCATCGTCATCGTCCTCCTCACCCACTGAAAGCTCTTGAGACAGTTGCCGGAAGTCCCCAACCTCATCCCCCGGACCCCGGGGACTTTCCAAAGGTTGGGCATCGGTCACGACAAACTCCTCCGGTGGGAGAGGAACCATTGCTGGCCATTCTGGGCAGGGGCCCGGGAACAGTTCCTGGGAGTCTGCCTGCTCCTCAGAATGTGTCATTTTAATGGAGTGAGGAGGCTGGGAGGAAGGAGGAGCAGCAGCCAGAGGATTCAGAGTTGCAGCAGTGGACGGCGCAGAATTCTGGGTGGTCGATAGATTGCTGGATGCACTTTCTGCCATCCACGACAGGACCTGCTCACACTGCTTATTTTCTAATAAAGGTCTACCGCGTGGACCCATTGATTGTGAGATGAATGTGGGGACGCCAGAAACGTGCCTCTCTCCTAATCCCGCAGCAGTCGGCTGCGATACACCTGGATCAGGAGCTCGGCCTGTGCCCACACCCTGACTTGGGCCTCCGCGTCCTCGCCCGCGTCCACGTCCTCTAGGCCTACCCCTACCCCTCAGCATGCTGTATTACCAGTAGTGCAGAAACAGAACGCTGTAATTAAATGTGCCGCTTATTGGCCTGTGGTTGGAGGCTGACTTCCCTTACGGAACGCACAGCAGAGCCAGGAAACAATTTTGCGCACGCCTGTAGTGAGACGTAGGTGCCTATGACTGAACTAGTGGAATTCACAGCGCAGAAGCAGTGAAGTGGCCAAAGGCCAGTAGTAGGCCTTAAGTATTTTGCGTCTATTTTTTTAAAATGCTGAGCTGATACAGAAGACAGATACTGTAGGCAGCGTATAATATTATGTATACTGTTTCCCTCTGGGGGGATGACGGCGCTGATGTAACGGAGACAGCAGAGCCAGGAAAGAATTTTGCGCAAGCCTGCTGAAACGCTTAGCTGCGTATTAATTAGGACTACTACCCCCAGCAGATAGATACTGTAGGCAGCGTATAATATTATGTATACTGTTTCCCTCTGGTGGGATGACGGCGGTGATGTAACAGAGACAGCAGAGCCAGGAAACAATTTTGCGCAAGCCTGCTGTAACGCTTAGCTGTGTATTAATTAGGACTACTACCCCCATCAGACAGATACTGTAGGCAGCGTATAATATTATGTATACTGTTTCCCTCTGCCGGGATGACGGCGGTGATGTATCGGAGACAGCAGAGCCAGGAAAGAATTTTGCGCAAGCCTACTGTAACGCTTAGCTGCGTATTAATTAGGACTACTACCCCCAGCAGACACGCAGTAAACTGAAGACGGTCACAGGCAGCCCAAATATAGTATTTTTCCCCATTTTTTTTGAAAAAGCCCACTGCCTATATAGCCTGTATATCTCTTTCCCTGCCTCACCAGTACTGGCCCTATACTCTGTACAATGACTGCAGACTGAGGACGCAATGCTCT